>NC_058130.1:470041553-470085855 GCF_016433145.1 Gracilinanus agilis | reverse complement strand
AGAGACAGAGAGAGAGACAGAGAGAGAGAGAGAGACAGAGACAGAGACAGAGACAGAGAGAGAGAGAGACAGAGACAGAGAGAGAGACAGAGAGAGAGACAGAGAGACAGAGAGAGACAGAGAGACAGAGAGAGACAGAGAGACAGAGAGACAGAGAGACAGAGAGACAGAGACAGAGACAGAGAGTGGAGGCAGAAAGTCCATAACAAATAGAAGGGGTCAGAAAAGCTTCCAGCAGGGCTTATTAACTGAGCACCTTCAGCTGTGGAAGTCCTAGAGCTAATGCATGAGTGGCAGTGCATGACAGGATCCATAGTTCTATGTGGCCTGTCTGCTTTCTGTGCAAAGTCTAATTAGGACACACATTTTTTTCCCCTCCCTGACATAACTAAATAACACCAGGTTCTGTCTAGTTGTTTCTTTGCTGTGCTAATGTTTCTTCTAAATCAACCCTGGTTGCCTTATTGACTGTCTCAGCACATAGGTCAGAGTCTATCTATTAGAATGAGGAAGTGAACTACCCAAGTAAGTGAGCTCTAAAATCCCTAAATCAAAACATTCACAGAAGAGCATAGAAAAACAAATCCTGGTATTCCCTCTGTGACTTAACCTTTTGGAATCCTTACTTTCCTTCAAAGCTCAGCTCAAACTTTGCCTTCTAAATAATGGCTTTCCAGATCTTCCCAGTACCTACTGCCTCCCCTTCTCTCTCCCTTACCCAACACATTTATTTTGAATATATTTTACATATATTTGTACGTAAATATGATCTACCTGGTAGAATGTAAGGTCCCTGAAGGCAAGGACTGTCTCACTGCTTTTCTTTCTCAGCTCTTAACACCATGCTTTTAAATGAGTACTGGGTATTGATAGATTCATCCCTTAACATTTGAAATGCTCATAATTCACTTTTAAAGGGCTTATGTTATGGCTCTGGTAGTCAGTCAGAATTTGAATTTTCATGATGCTGTAGAGTGATATTTGGCATATTTTCTATTTGGTTAGTCCTGTATAAAACATATATCAATAAATCTACTCTCTCGGCTATCACACAGGTAATTCGGTTTGCAGTAGAGTATGTCATGTCTATCTGTTTTACATAGATGTTTGCACTGCATGACTTACATTGAGAGGATCAATGCCATTTAAGAATGGTTTTTAATGCTACACATCATTCCTTAGAGAAAGAATATTATGGCAATATTCAGTGACCACTCATTTTCACGCTCATGCTAAACCAGTGATGATGTCATGCTCTCGATGTCTGGTGGTGGCTTTCTCCACCTCCGTACATAGCCTTACAAAGTGATACGACTAGACTGCCTCCTCCTCCACTATGACATGCCACACAGTATAGCAGCCAAGTGGAAACATGTATTGTTATGACAATACTGGAATATAAAGCCAAGCTGGCTGCCAGAAACAGTGGGCAACCCTGTGACCTAAATCAACTCAACTAGAAATCCATTAAATGATTTAATTTTTGGTCCATCCAGCTATTGATTATACTTATAGTGCAGGAGCAGCAGCACAGCAGTGGCGGAAAGAGTGAAAGCCTGAGCAGAATGAATAAAAAGAGCTGCTCTAGCAAGTGATTGGGTGTCTGACATGAAGGGTCTAGAACAATAATTTTCTGACAAGGCTGATTCATTCCCTATGCATTGAAAAGCTGATTTCTACAGATTATTCCTGTCAAAACATCAGAATAGAACAGGTATCTCCAAATCTGAATGTATTGTAATTCTCTGGGATTTTTTTTTGTCTTTTTGAGACAAAAAGTACTGTATTTTACTTACATGTACAGTAGATGGTGAGATCTTTATTTCTACAAAAAAGTGGGTAGGGTAGAGTGCCACTTAAGATGGGAATGACAATATGTAACTATTGAAAGACTCACATTCACAGTGTGAATGTTAAACATAGTAGAATCTGTTCCTAGTGAACTTAGATATGACATATCGTTTGTATAGAAACAGTGAATGTCTCTGTTTATTCTGGCTCTGAATTATAGGCAAGCTATAATTCTTTTTGAGGAAAAAATAACTTCTTTTTTCAGTCTATTGTATCAAGGAAAAATAAGATTGTAAGATGCTTCCACCATAATTTAGGACATTAATAGAAGAACAAATTGGGTGAGAGCATCCCTGAGAAAATTTCTTCCCTGAGTTCACAGAAGCCTTAACATGCTCAAAGACTTGACACAGTTATTCCACAGAATCAAATAACTAGAGAACTGAAAGAGACCTCATTAGTAATTTTGTCAATCCTATTCTTGAAATATAACCTCTGCTACATCATTACCAAGAAATTGTAATCTAATCTTTGCTTGAAGACTTTCAGCAAGGGGGGAACCTTTTGTCTTCTGAGGCAGTCCCATTCTACTTTTGGATAATTTTGAAGGTTTTTAAATGTTGCCTGGAATTGTCTAAATTTGTGTCTTTGAAGTATCTATCCATTGTTCCTATTTGTGCCCTCTGAGGCCAAGCAGAGCCAGTTGAAACACTTTTCACCATGACAGCTTTTCAAATACTTGAAAACAACTTCCATTTTCCCCTTTTTATTTTCTTTGGGTTAAAAGTTCCCAGATTCTTCAATCAATTCTCCTAAAACATGATTCTAAGTTCTCCCTCACTAACTTGCAGTTCTTCTCTGGATATTCTCTATAGCATTCAAATTCATTTGTCTCTACTTTGTTAAAATGCTTGTATTTACCTTAGCAAAGTTGCAGGGTACAAAATAAACCCACATAAGTCATCAGCATAAATGATTAGCATTTCTATATATTTCCAGCAAAACTCAGCAGCAGGAGTTAGAAGGAGAAACTCCATTTAAAATCACTCTAGATGATATAAAATATTTAGGAATCTATCTGCCAAGATAAACACGAGAATTATATGAACACAACTACAAAACATTTTTCACACAATTAAAACTGGATCTAAATAATTGGAAAAACATCAATTGCTCATGCGTTGAATAAGCTAATATAATAAAAATGACAATCCTACCCAAATTAATTTACTTATTCAGTGTCATACCTATTAAACTACCAAAAAACTTTTTTTTATAGAATTAGAAAAAATATAACAAAGTTTATCTGGAAGAACAAAAGATCAAGATCATGAAAGGAAATAAAATGGAAAAAAGGAAAAAATTGTGAAGGATAGGTGCTTAGCAATACCAGTTCTTAAACTGTACTAAGAGACAGAAGGGTAGATCAGTGGAATAGAATAAGGGTAAATCTCCATACCGAGTGAGTGTCTGATAAACCCAAAGATCCCAGCTTTTAGACAACAACTCACTATTTGACAAAAACTGCTGGGAAAATTAGAAAACAGTATGGGAAAAATAAGGTCTAGATTTTTACCATCAAAATTTTACCATTAAAATGGGTAAATAGCTTAAATATAAAGAATGAAATTATAAATAAATTTGATGAAAATAGAATAAGTATACCTGTCACATCTGTGGGAAAGGAAGGAATTTAAGTCCAAGCAAGAGATAAAGAACATTACAAAATATAAAATGAATGAATTTGATTGCATCAAATTAAAAAATTTGTATACAAACAAAACCAATGCGACGAACATTAGAAGGAAAGCAAAAAATGCAAAAAAAATTATAACAAAATCTCTGACAGAAGTTTAATTTCCCAAATATATAAGAAATTTAGTCAAATTTACAAAAAATCATGCCATTCCACAGTCAACAAATGGTCAAGGGATATGAGTATGCAGTTCACAAATGAAGAAATCAAAACTATCACTAATCACATGAAAAAATGTGCTAAATCTCTCCTGATTAGAGAAATACAAATAGAAAAAACTCTGAGGTACCACCTTATACCTAATAGATTGACAATTATGGCAGCAAAGGAAAGTGATAAATGTTGGAGGGGATGTGGCAAAATTGTGACACTAATGCACTGCTAGTGGAGTTGTGAATTAATACAATTGTTCTGGACAGCAATTTGAAATTATGCACAAATGACTTTAAAAGAATTCCTGCCCTTTGATCCAGCCATACCACTGCTGGGTTTGTACCCCAAAGAGATACTAAAGAAAAATACTTGCACAAAGTATTTATAGCCATGCTCTTTGTGGTGGCAAAAAATTGGAAAATGAGGAGATGTTCCCTCAATTGGGGAATGGCTGAACAAACTGTGGTATTTGATGGAGATGGAATACTGTTGTGCTTAATGGAATCATGGCTATATGAATTGGAAAGACCTCCAGGAATTGATGCAGAGTGAAATGAGTAGAATCAGGAGAACACTGTACACAGAAACTGAAACATTATGTCACAATCAAAAGTAACAGACTTTGCTAATAATAGCAGTGCAATGATCCAGGACAATACCAAAGAACTTATGAGAAAGAACACTATCCACATCTGTGGAAGTAGAAACATAGAAGTAAAATATATGATCTATAATATGGTTCAATGGAGATATGAGTGGTGTTTTGGTGTTAAAAATATTCTATTAAAATTATGAATAATGTTCCTGGTTAAGATGGTGGCAGAGTAAAAAGCAGCTGCTTAACCTATCCTAACCCACACATACAGGACTCCTCAAGAAGACATAAAAACAAATCCAGAGGAATGAAGGGACCCCACAACAGGGAGCAGTATTGGAGATTCATGGAATCAGGGCATTTCCATGCTATAAAGGGGTGAAACAGTTCTCACTAAAATGTGAGCTGAGCAACCCCCTTCCCGACCCTACACCACCTACAGTGCTAAAGTCAGTGCACAAGAGTTAGAGCAAGTTTGGGGCATGCATTAAGTCCTTGACAGCTACCTGAGGTCACCAGGGCCTGCTAAAGAACACATGTACTTTGAACACAGACCCTGAACTCAGGCATGAATGCGGGCGCAGAAGCAAGCTCAGACACCAATCCTGAGCTCAGGTGAGGACTCGGGTCTGGAGTGCAGGAGAGGACCTTGAGTGGGGACCCAGTGCAGAGGGGTACACAACTGTGGAATCAGCGCCCTGAGACTGTTAAAGGAGCCTCAGGCAGAGGAACAAGCAAGGGGACCACCAGAAGGCTTGACCCTGAGAACAACTAGACCTGAGACCTCAGGAGCCTAAAGAGCTCAAACAAACCCTGAGTGTGAGGATAAACCTGAGAGGGTGTAGGGCTAGCAATGGCAAGCCAGAGACAAGAGCCCCAAAAGAGAAAGATCATCAAGAAGAAATCTGTAACACTCAACAACTTTTTCACAGATAATATCCAGACAAGAGAACAAATAGCAGAGGAGAACAAAGAAGTCATCATACCCAAACATTCCCAAAATATTGAAAACTGGCCACAAGCTTTTGAAGAGTTCAAATCTGAGATGATGAGAAAGATGGAAGAGATTTGGCAAGAGAAGTGGGAAATAGCTCAAAAGGAAATTAACAGGTTAGAAGACAGAAACTCCCAATTGGAGAAAGATGCCCAAAATCAAACGAAATGGTAAGCAAGTTGGAAACCAAAATCTGGCAAGAAAATAACAATTTAAAAGGCAGAATTTCACAATTGGAAAGTGAGTTAAGTAAATTAAAGTACAGAAATGACCAAATTAAAAAGGAAAACAAAAATATTATAGCAGAAAACCAGTCCCTAAAGTCTAGAATTGAGCAATTAGAACCTAATGATCTCTCAAAACAGCAAGAACAAATAAAACAAAGTCAAAAGACTGATAAAATGGAAGGAAACATGAAATATCTCAAAGAGAAAGTGACAGACCAAGAAAAAAGGTCTAGAAGAGACAATCTGAGAATCATTGGTCTTCCTCAAAAACCAGAAATTAATAGGAATTTGGAATCCATACTAAGAGAAGTTATTCAGCAAAATTGCCCTGAAGTTCTACAACAAGAGGGCATATAGATATTAGAAGGATCCATAGATCATCCTCTACACTAGACCCAGAAAAGACAATCCCTAGTAATATAATAGCCAAATTCAAGAGCTGCCAAGAAAAAGAAAAATTTTACAAGAAGCCAGTAAAAGACAATTCAGATATCAAGGAGCACCAATCAGGATCACACAGGATCTGGCAGCCTCCACACTAAAAGACCACAAGGCTTGGAATATGATATTCAGAAAGGCAAGAGAACTGGTTCTACAACCAAGGAAAACCTACCCATCAAAATTAACTATATACTTCCAGGGGAAACTATGGGCATTCAACAAGATAGAAGATTTCCAAGTATTTGCACAGAAAAGACCAGGACTAAATGGAAAGTTCAATATCCAACCACAAAAATCAAGAGATACATGAAAATGTAAATAAGAAAGAGAGGGGAAAGAAAGAAAACTCATATTTTTTTAAATTTTGCCTCTTTAAGGGCTTCAATATGATCTAATTATTTGTATCCCTATGTGGAGAAATGTTGTGTATAATTCTCTGTAAGGAACTCTATTCACTATTATAGTATTCACTATTATAGTAATTAGAAGAATTATTCATAGGGAGAGGTTGGAATACTAAATGGTCTAAGATGACATGGGGGATGGTGAAGAGGGGGGTGAATAGTAGAGGACACCAAGAGAAACTTGAATGAATAAGAAAAATAGGATATTCTATTTTACCCAAAGAGGGCATCGGAAGGGGAAGGGATAAATACTATTATAAAAAGGTGAGGAAGGGAGCATTAAGAGGTAATATTTCAACCTTATTCTCAGTGTAATGAACCCTGAGAGGGAAGAGTAGCTTTATCCATTGGGATATAAAACTCTATCTAACCCTACTGAGAAAGTCAGAAGGGATAAATCAAGGGGAGCAGGGAAATGGGAAGGTCAAAAAAGGAAGGGAAGAAGAAGGGGAAGGGAATTCATTAGGCCTTAAAAATAAAAAGAGGGGAATAATAAGGGAAGGGGTAGAAAGGGAAGTAAATCAAGGGAGGAGACAAGGGTTACTGGCATAAAGGAAACCACTGGTTTAAAAGGAAATAGTGTAAGAAGAAGTGGTAGAACTACGAGAGGATACCAAAATGTTGGTGAATACAGAACTGATAATTATAACTCTGAATGTGAATGGGATGAACTCGCCCATAAAAAGGAAGCAAATAGCAAAGTGGATGAGAAACCAAAATCCTATCATATGTTGTCTACAAGAAACACATATGAGGCAGGTGGACATACACAGGTAAAGGGCTTGAGCAAAATCCTTTGGGCCTCAAATGAGAAAAAGAAGGTATTAGTGACAATTATGATTACTGACAAAGCCAAAGTAAAAATAGATATGATTAAAAAAAATAGAGAAAGTCATTACATCCTTATTAAAGGCAGTAAAGACAATGAGGAAATAACATTGCTCGCTATATATGCACCAAATGGCACAGCAACCAGATTCGTAAAGGAGAAACTGGCAAATCTCAAGAAAGACATAGATAGTAAAACCATACTACTAGGAGATCGAACTATCCCTCTTTCAGATCTAGATAAATCAAACCAAAAAGTAAATAAGAAAGAGGTAAGAGAGATGAATGAAGACCTAGAAAAATTAGATTTAATAGATATATATATAGAAAAATAAATAGGAACAAAAAGGAATGCACTTTCTTTTCAGCTGCACATGGTATATTCGCAAAGATTGACCATGTAATAGGGCACAGAAACATTGCAAACAAATGCAAAAGAGCAGAAATAATAAATGTAACCTTCTCAGATCAAAATGCAATAAAAATAATAATTAGTGAGGGCACCTGGACAGGCAAATCAAAAACCAATTGGAAATTAAAAAATATGATTCTCCAAAACCAATTAGTCAAAGAAGAAATCATAGAAACAGTCAACAATTTCATTGAAGAGAATGACAATGATGAGACATCCTACTAAACTCTGTGGGATGCAGAGAAGGCAGTACTCAAGGGGAAATTTATATCCTTGAGTGCATATATTAACAAATTAAGGAGGGCAGAGATCAATGAATTGGGCAAGCAACTCAAAAAATTACAAAGTGAGCAAATTAAAAACCCCCAGATGAAAACTAAAATGTGAAGGAAGGGGGCCTAGCAGTACCAGATATTAAACTATACTATAAAGCAGCAGTCATCTAAACAATATGGTACTGGTTAAGAGATAGAAGGGAGGATCAGTGGAATAGACTTGGGGTTAATGACATCAGCAAGACAATGTATGATAAACCCAAAGAGCCCAACTTTTGGGATATGAATCCACTATTTGACAAAAACTGCTGGGAAATTTTGAAAACAATATGGGAGAGATTAGGTTTAGATCAACATCTCACACCCTACACCAAGACAAATTCAGAAAGGGTGAATGACTTGAATATAAAGAGGGAAACTATAAATAAGTTAAGTGAACACAAAATTAGTATACCTGTCAGATCTCTGGGAAAGGAAAGATTTTAAAACCAAGCAAGAGTTAGAGAAAATTACAAAATGTAAATTAAATGCTTTTGATTATATTTTAAGCTAAAAAGCTTTTGTACAAACAAAAACAATGTAGTCAAAATCAGAAGGGAAACAACAAATTGGGAAAAAATCTTTATAACAAAAACCTCTGACAGAGGTCTAATTACTCAAATATACAAGGAGTTAAATCAATTGTATAAAAAATCAAGCCATTTTCTAATTCAGTAAAGAAGTTTTTTGGTAGCTACCCACATTCAGAGGAAGGACTACAGGAAAGGAAACATATAAGAAAAACAAATGCTTGAACACATAGGCTGAGGAGGACATGATTGCAAATGTGGACTCGAAACGACCACACCAATGCAACTAACAACAATTTGGAAATATGTCTTGAACAACGACAAATGTTAAAACCACTGGAAATATGCATCAGCCATGGGTGGGGGGGAGCGGGGGGTGAAGGGGAAAGTAGGAGCATGATTCATGTAACCATGTTAAAAATGAATATTAATAAATGTTTAAAAATTTAAAAAAATCTTAAATAGAATACTAGCATAGAGACTCCAGCAAGTGATCAAGAGGATCATCTACCATGATCAGGTGGGATTTATACCAGGAATGCAAGGATGGTTCAACATTAGGAAAACCATCCACATAATTACAAAATGTAAAATAAATTATTTTGATTATGTCAAAATGAAAAAGCTTTTGTACAAACAAAAACAATGTAGCCTAAATCAGAAGGGAAATAACAAATTGGGAAAAAGTCTTTATAATAAAAAACTCTGCCGGGGTCTAATTACTCAAATATACAAGGAATTAAACCAATTGTATAAAAAATCAAGCCATTCCCCAATTGATAAATGGCCAAGACACATGAATAGGCAATTTTCAGATGAAGAAATCAAAACTATCAATAAGCACATGAGAAAGTGTTCTAAATCTTAATATTTAGAGAAATGCAAATCAAAACAACTCTGAGGTATCACCTCACACCTAGCAGATTGGCTAAAATGAAAGAAGGGGAGAGTAATGAATGCTGGAGGGGATGTGGCAAAACTGGGACATTAATGCATTGCTGGTGGAGTTGTGAACTGATCCAGCCATTCTGGCTGGCAATTTGGAATCATGCTCAAAGGGCTATAAAAGAATGCCTGCCCTTTGATCCAGCCATACCATTGTTGTGTTTGTACCCCAAAGAGATCATAGATAAAGAGACTTGTACGAAAATATTTGTAGCTGGGCTTTTTGTGGTAGCAAAAAACTGGAAAAGGAGGGTATATCCTTCAATTGGGGAATGGCTGAACAAATTGTGGTATATGCTAGTGATGGAATACTATTGTGCTAAAAGGAATAATAAACTGGAGGAATTCTATGTGAACTGGAAAAACCTCCAGGAATTGATGCAGAGTGAGAGGAGCAGAGCCAGAAGAACATTGTACACAGAGACCAATACACTCTGGTAAAATCGAATGTAATGAACTTCTGTACTAGCAACAATGCAATGACCCAGGACAATTCTGAGGGACTTATGGAAAAGAATGGTACCCACATTCAGAGGAAGAACTACAGGAGTAGAAACAGAAGAAAAACAACTGCTTGAACATATGGGTTGAAGCGGACATGATTGGGGACATAGCCTCGAAACTACCACACCAATGCAACTATCAACAATTTGGAAATAGGTCTTGATCAATGACACATGTTAAAACCAGTGAAAATATGCATCAACCATGGTGGGTGGGAGTTCTGGGGGTGAAGGGGAAAATAATAGTATGAATTATGTAACCATGTTAACTTTTATAAAAAATAAATGTTAATAAATGTTTTAAAAAATAAAAAAAGTATGATTAATATGTAAATGGGTTTTGAACAATGATACCTGTATAACTCAGTGGAATTGCTTGTCAGCTCTGAGATGGTGGAGGGAAGAGGGGTAGGAAAATTATGAATCATTTAAACCATGGAAAATTCTTCTAAATAAACAAATTAATTTTTAAAATAAAGTGCTCATGTTTTATTCAATATTTTATTCAAAATGTCATACTATTTTTATAATAGTTTTTTAAGTTTTTCCTAAAATATTACTTCCAGGTGGACTTTATAATTTTTTCTCTAGAATAAAAGGAATTGTTAACCTTTTAGTTCATCACATTAGTAAACTTTGGATTAAACTTAATAGAATGTTGACTTAACTGTCAGCCTCTGACATACCTTAAATTCTATATGGGTAGGCATCTCATAAATGAAACCAGAAAAACAGAAGTAGCTTTGAAAAGAAACAAGAAGTATCCAATGGCTAATCAGCAAATAAAAGCACATGAAGAGAAATGGGGAAAGTTGGCTTTCTACATTTGAGAATTACTGCTTGCGTGAGAGCATTATCAAAGGTCCATTAATTCAAAATCAATCAAAGATGAACACAGAACTATAGATAAGTCAAGTGAAGGCTTGGAGGTACCCTATAAAAGTATCTGGAAATGTCCTGAAAGAGGATCTCATACAAGAGCCCCCATTCAGTAATTTCTTTCAGGGAAAATTAATTTGTCCTCAGTATTATCAGTGGGATATAGGTAGAATAGGAATAGATCTGAGGACCCCAGTTTTAGCAAGTATTGAGGATAATAGTAATGTCAGGACAAGATGCTTTTCTTGATGCCCCTTAATGCTAGTTTCTTCCCTGTAATGATCATATCCAAACTATCATTTATGTTGGTTGTGGATTTTTGTTTAAGTGTCATCTCCCTCATTAGACTCCGAGCTTCTTAAGGCCAGAGGATGTTCTGTTCCCCCATTTTTGTATCTCTAGCACTTAGACCAATTTCTGGCATATAACAGGTTCTTAATAATTATTTGTTTGTTTGTAGATCACACTGTTAGTTGTTACTTAACATAACTAAAAGATGTCCATACAACTCAAGTTCTCTCAATTAGAGGTGATGAAAGAGCTGAAGGGACTATTTGCATCTCTCTAGCTTGTCAAGGAAAAGGGATTATTATTTAACAGAAGAGCTTTATGGGAGAGACAAGGAGGAAAAAGGATATTCTTAAGCCAAAGAGAATTCATAATTGCCAGCAGTTTAGGTCGTAGGAGGAAGTGTTGCAGAAAAGGAAAGAAAGAACGGTGAAGGATCTTGAACTAGTGCAGCTATGTAGAAAATTGAATTGGTGGGCGTTGGGGAAGTGTACTGACTGTCTCAATCTCTATTCCACCTTGACGGGGGTAGCAAAGTCCCTCTATTAAGTTCTATGCTATCCCTATCTTTATTTTGTCCAACCTAAAGACTTTCCAGTGGATAACTAATTTACTTTAGTCCCTTAATTTGTCTCCTAATAGTTAGTTCATCATGTAGGCTAGCATATCTTTTGTCAGCAGCCATAACATCCTCTTCCACATCAGGGTCTTTTGCAAGCTTAAAGTAAATTGATATAAAAATGAATTATGCTGTCCAGGAAATGGGCTGCCTACAGTCAAAGATTCATTTGAGGCATTTCAAAAAACCATATTGAGGAGCTAAATCAATTTATAAAAAATTAAACCATTCCCCAATTGATAAATGGACAAGGGACATGAATAGGCAATTTTCAGATAAAGAAATCAAAACTATCAATAAGCATATGAGGAAGTGTTCTAAATCTTTAATAATTAGAGAAATGCAAATCAAAATGACTCTGAGGTATCACCTCACACCTAGTAGATTGGCTAAAATGACAGTAAAGGAAAGTAATAAATGTTGGAGGGGATGTGGCAAAATTGAGACATTAATGCATTGCTGGTGGAGTTCTGAACTGATCCAACCATTCTGGTTGGCAATTTGGAATTAAGCCAAAAGAGCACTAAAAGATTGCCTGCCCTTTGATCCAGCCATACCATTGCTGGGTTTGTACCCCAATGAGATCATAGATAAAAAGACTGGTACAAACATATATAGCCATGCTTTTTTTTTTTTTTTGTGGTGGCAAAAAACTGGAAAATGAAGGTATATCCTTCAACTGGGGAATGGTTGAACAAATTGTGGTATATGCTGGTGATGGAATACTATTGTGCTCAAAATGAATAATAAACTGGAGCAATTCCATGCGAACTGGAAAAACCTCCAGGAATTGATGCAGAGTGAGAGGAGCAGAGCCAGAAGAACATTGTACACAGAGACCAATACACTGTTGTAAAATCAAATGTAATGAACTTCTGTACTAGCAGCAATGCAATGATCCAGGACAATTCTGAGGGACTTATGGAAAAGAATGGTACCCACATTCAGAGGTAGAACTACAGGAGTGGAAACACAGAAGAAAAACAACTGTTTGAACACATGAGTTTATGTGGACATGAATGAGGATGTAGACTCCAAACAACCACACCAATGTAACTATCAATAATATGGAAATAGGTCTTGATCAATGACACATGTTAAATCCAATGGAAATGCACATTGGCTAATGAGGGGGTTGGGTTGGGGGCTGTAGTGGAAAGTAAGAACATTAATCATGCAACCATGGAAAATTTTTCTAAAAAATAAAAATATAAAATATAAAAAATATAAAAAAAACTTTGAGAAAATTTGGCACAGCATCATTTTGCATGCTGGCATAGGGATTTGAAGAAATTTCAGACTATCCTGAATTTCAATAAATACCAATATTCTCTTGAAACCTGTTATACTGTAGATGTTTTGTCATCACTATTCTTGTATTTCTGAGCCTCACTATTGTCAAGATAGGTGCCCTGGGACAAAGATCCAAATTTCAATAACCAATGAAAATAAATACTTACTTCATAGGCAAGTTATTTAATGTCTTTGGATTTCATTTCCCTCATCTATAAAATTAGAAGATTGGACTAGATATCCTCTGTGGTTTCTTACAGCATTTGATCTATGATATAAAAATTTCCATTTCCCCTATTTCTAACATGTATATTTATATATGATGAACAGAGGAAGAATCAGTTCCACAGCCTTTCTCCTCATTTCATATTCTTTTGTGGTCCCTACTTTATTTCATGCTACCAGACTCTTTAATTTAAAACCCTTCTTAGAAGAGCCACCTTTCTGAAGTATTTTACTATTGGCTCAATGGAAAGGCAGAGCGTGCAATCCATACTACATAAAAAAATTTCCTTGATGTTCCAATCTCTTACCATCATGCTATCTAGATCACTCTTTGATCTACTGCATAATTTTATTACAATAATTCAAACTAGTCATGATTTCAGCCCATTATTCCCCTGACACCACAGCTTAGATGGTCAATGTTTGTATGAGTTAAATGGAGACCTTCCAGGATGATTTTCAGTATATTGTAGAAGCAGAAAAAGAGTAATATAAACAGGTGACTGATGACTATAACATTCTCAAGAGTCTTTGGGTTTAGGAGATCTATTAATATATAAACTGCTTATTGATATCCAGTTTTGGAAACAGCAAAAATTTAGGAAATCCCTTCCTTCTTACTTGAGTAATTTATGTGGTCTTTTGGCTAGAGAAGCATCTAGACTGTGGGCTTACCTAGACCTTGAACATCACTCTGGAACCTCACTTCCCTATACTAATGAGGGATAGACAAGAATAATACATTTTTATGATGGTTGACAGGGTCCTAGTATTACCTAGAGGACTATTACAAGTATAGGATCAAGGAGAGGGAATAGGAGCTAGAGTACAATGTGACTCTGTTGGAAATGAGGAAGATTTTCCAGTTATACCAGCTACCAAGTTTTGGCCTTAAAATCTGAGAAAGGGTAGAGAGAGGTTGTATGATCCTATGGAACAGTATTATGGGAAAATTGGGTCAGAAGAGGCACAGGAGATGGGACACTCCATATCTGATCATATTAGCACAAGGAATATAGTGGTAGGTAGTGTTGGAAAGATGCTAGCAGCTGTCATAAATGGACCGAATCTTTGAGGAGTCAGAATAAGCAAGACAACCAGTCAACCCCCTGAGTACTTTTTAAAATGTTTCTATTTGATCTCCAATGATCGTTCCACCCTCAGTCTCTGGGCCATTAACCATTCCCTTGTTTGTATCAAGCTTCTGATATTATCTCTGCAAATATTTTCTAACTAGCCCAGCCTCATTTTTGTGGGAGGTTACACTAATGATCTTCCCCATTAGTATCCTGCCTTCTTTGAACTAGATGGTAATTCTCTTTTCTTTTGATTTTCTCTTTTCACATAGGGCTTCTTCATGCTGGAAGTACGAACTCTCCAATTTGCTATTTGATCTTTATTACATTTTAATAAACATTTCTTATAACCATATTCTGCTCCCATTGTTCTCATGATCTCATTATTTGAACCCAGGCCCTTTGAGTGCTAGAAAACATCTAAGTTAACTATATTAGACAATTAAGTTTACTTATTGCATTGGTAGTCATCTGCAAAGTGAGACCCATCTCAAGCTTCTTTTCTTCATACTTTCCCCATTTTAGGTTAATATCTGACATTATATTTAGGCTAATGACACTTTTATTTTATATGGTCCAATTAGTATATAAATCAACAAATTTACTAGTGATAAAAGGAAAAACAGTAGAGACAGCTGACCTCTGAAGGCCCCCCCTTATCACAAACAGGGGAGTTGAAGCACTCCCACTGGGCTGCTGGGCAGAGGGGAGGGTGATGAGAGGTACATGTGGAGAGAGGGAGGAGAGTAGCCTGAGTGCTCCACTCCTCTCCAGCTCTGTTCCCTTCCAGTTATGTGCCACACTGTGAGCTATGCTACCCTCAAGCCTAGCTCCTCTCCAACCCCACCTTGGGAATCACCTTCACCACAGACTCAACAGGCTGTCCTCTGAGTTTCAACCTCACACAGCACATGAGCCTCTCCACACCCCCCCCCAAGCACCTTACCCTACACAGGAGAGTGAGGAAGTGACCCCATTGCCTGCTGGATAGAGGGATGGGGGAAGTTAGGAATGTCCTCAGGCACATGGAGGGAGGAGGGGAGCACCTCTGCCCAGAGTTCCTCTACCCTTCTAGTAAGGAACTCTGGTGGGTGACTGTAGGTGTGCCCGCAGAGAGGGCTCTGCATGCCCTTTTAGGTTCGCCATCACGGTCCTACGAAATCTCCATACTATAACTTGAAATGCAGGTGCCAATCTAGTGGTAAAGGGTACTTCCTCACCAGGAGTTCCTGATACAGTGAAATTATAAGAACAAGATATTAAAAACTAACAAAAATAAGGTATAAGATTGCCTGAAGAGGAGAAACCCTGTATATCTTAGCATCCATCTTCTCAAACAGGAATCCAGAAATGACCTCTTAGCAAGGAATGACATGAATAAATCTACTCCTAGCTCATCTATATCCTCCAAACTCTTTTGTATTCAAGTTATATGGACAGTAGAACTGTTTTCAATGTATAAATATATGACACATAAAGGACAATCTTCTAAGATTTGTTTAACCTGGTAACTAATACTTATGAATTCTTTAGAAAAAATTTTAAGATCTTAAGAAAATATGTGGTGTATTTTCTTCTTTTCTCCCTCTCAAACTCTGAATGAATTCTGAAAGGAGAAGCTTCAGAAGAGAAAGGTCATTACAGAAAATATTTAAGTAGCTTAAATATTGTCAGAATGGAATTTAGCTATAAAAGCAGAGCCTAAGATACCGTAATGAAGGACTCTATGCTAGAAATGGAGTGCATCGAATGAAAATCATTATATACATATTTGTTTGGAGAATTATGAACTTGTTTGAGAAGGCTTTAAAGAAAGGAGAAAAATGATTACAAATATATATTTAGCCATCCATAACAAAGAGTAATAGGTATCACAGAAGAAGAAAAATGTAAATTGAAAGGCCAAGTTACTCAATAATTGAGGTAGATAGGTGATGTGATGAATAAAGTACTTGGCTTGGAGTCAGGAAGACCAGCATACAAATCCATCCATAGATGCTTACTTTGTGCATGGGCAAGTCACTTTGCCTCTCTTTTCCTTTGTTTCCTCTCCTCTAAAATAAAGATGATAATTGTACTTATCTTATCATGTGGTTGTGAACATCAAATGTCAAAATTATTTGTAAAGCTCTTAGCACAGTGCTTAGCATATAGTACTTAATAAATACTTGTTTCATTTCCTTTCATTTGAAGGAAATTGAATACAAGGAGAGGAGCTACTAAAAAAAAAATCAAAAGAAAATCAAAAGGCCTGATTCAAAGAAAGCCTTCGGAGGACAGGTTGCCAATGGGCATGATCTCCAGGGGAATGTAACATTAAAATACTATTTCTTCCTTCTCCTTAGTTATGATTCCTTCCAAAGCTGCCAAAGTAACAAGTATTGAATATTTCTAGAATGGACTGCTCTCTCTTAACCCTGGGACCTAAGCTGACTACCTAGGTTAGAAACAGTCTTTGTTGTTATAGTTCTTATTGTCCAAAGACTGGGTACATGCTATAACACCCCTATTTCCTAAATATTGTTTCTCCCTTCCTTCCATGATGAAATCTGTCCCCAGATGATCAGAAAGTGACATGAGGAAAGAGACTCATGGTATCAACTTAGAAGCAGCAACGAGTGTCTTATAAGCAGGAGATCCACTAATAAAAGCCAAAATTCCACTGCCAACACCTCAGGTAAAATCTGTATTTACATCGACTAAATCATTGTTGTAGCTTCCTAATTTGTCTCTTTACCTATAATCTCTTCCCTCTTCATGTAGCGATTAAGAATGAACTACTTCCAACTCTAAATGATCACTCTATTGCAAATATTAATAATATGGAAATAGATCTTGATCAATGATACATGTAAAACCCAATTGAATTGCTCATTGGCTATGGGAGGGGGGAAGAAGAAGGAAGAGAAAGAATATAAAGCATGTAACCATGGAAAAATATTCTAAATTGAACAAACAAATAAATAAATAAATGTAAAATTAAAAAAAATGAACCATTTCCTTAAACATGAGTTATTTTTCTGTTCAGAAAAATGTAGGGGCTCTCTATTCTCTAGTAAATAAATTGCAAACTATTTAGTTTGGCATTCAAGACCCTTCACAATTTGCTCTAGACCTTTTCTACAGTGTTCTTTTTCATGACTCCATTTTCCAAACTAATGGTACTAATTGCTACTCCTTGAATTTTCCCCTCCAGTCCTCTTTCTGCCTTTTTGCCCTTGTATATGCAATATTCCATGCTTAAAATAGTCTCCTCCTCATTTCCCATCCCTGCCTCATTACTTTCTTTTCTTTTTTCCTGGGCCAAATGAGATACTCTTAGGGTCTTTGACTTATAGATCTTAAGCCCTTGTGGAGAAGAACCTTGTTGATTTTTATCTTTATATTTCTAGTATCTGGAATATAACCTTGACAATGAGAGGTTCTTAATATTTGTTGACATTTTGCTGATTATATGTGCATATATGTGTATATATATTTACATATCTATATACATATACATGCATACATTTTTAAATAGAGAGGAAATAATACATACATATATTATATTTTCATGTGAAAAGTAGTATAGCTTTTGGTAACAATCATTCTTTCTCAATGTTGGCTGCTTTTATTCATTTTCAAAGGATTTTCTATTACTAGAAAAATGTTTGCCTTTAAATATTAGAATGAAATTGACCATGAGTATATTGTAGTCATTTTATATTTTTAATTATATACACACACACACACACACACACACACACATATATATATATATATGTATATATATATATATATATCCTGATGTTTTAATGATGTTTATACTCATCTCAGAAAAATAGGTTAATTCTTCAGAACATAACAGAAATGGCCATTATTAATTTTCAAAAATCCAACTTGATAGACACCTTTTTTGGGGGGTCAAGTTCATATGTGAACTTAGCTATTAGTTAAGACAATTGCTGGATAAAGGAAGGAATCAACAAGATGGTGGTTATTGCCAATTTTTCTAAAGACCAAGAAGGCTTATTGATCATTTAGGAAAACACACCTGCTTTTCTCTAAGTACATATAATTCCGATAGGAATAGCATCTGGTATTTGGATATCTAACCACCTAAATCATACAAAAGAAAATAACCCACTTTTTCCTAGCTATAAATGTTGCAATAAGATATACATACTCATTTTCATAGCAGCTTTTTTTTGACATGTGCACATTTGAATTTGATTAGCAATGGAATGGCATCATAAAGCATGTTTATATTTGAAAGATTTTAGCTTATTTTCAGTCATAAAGATTTGCTTTTCTTTTGCACATTGAGCACTCTGGCTGCAGATGGAGAACTGCCTTGAAATAAAGGTTTTAAAATTCATCATTTGAGCAAAAATAAGTTTGCCAACTTTCTTTCTAGATTAATGGTATATTAATGCCTTTTACTGAAGAGGAAGTCCCCTTGCTGTGGATTGTTATATGAAGTGTGGCATAATTTGGTATCATAGCTAGGAATTCTAGCTTTCAAATATTTAAGATTTGTTGCAATGACACCACTCTTTGTAAGTTTTATACATGAACAGAGGGAATTTTCATTCTACTCCATCCATGAAATACTGTATGGAAGCTGGTGGTATTTTTAACACAACAAAATTGTTTCTCTTCACCTAGAGAGAAACGCTTGGTGATGGGTCTGGAGAGCTGAAGAGATTAGCTGTGGGACCTTTGTCCTGTAGTTAGCTTCCAATGAGGTTTCTATAGTTGGAGAAGAATTCCTGCCATTGCATGGTATGACAACAGAGATTAAGCAGCCGAACTCCCCATGCAATAAAAGATCCTGCTGTCACTCCTATCAGTCCATTTCTTAAATTGCCTCTGTAAGAATACAGGAAAAAAATTCTTCTTGTCCCTGATAGAGTTTCTTTTATGTCTTGACTGAGTATATCCTCCATTCTGATGCCTCTGCCCTTATAATGAGGCTTCATGTATACCCTTTCCTGGTACTGCTCCCCTATCCTGAAGGTTCCGTGGCTTTCTTCCAGGAACCACATTCCCTTTTTCTGTCTTTTGTCCTCTCTACTCCAGTCTCCACCTAGGTCCTCTGGGGAGCACTTTAGGAAAATTAGGGTACCATCAGATTTTTGTCCCCTTTCCAAGGGTCATGGCACCCAATCAGGGTAGACTGTCTTTTCTGCCATATAATCATGGAAGCTCCCTCTTAGGTGAGAGTGCTTAGGATAAATGCTCCTAGACAACATTGGTGAGTCCTAGTTGACTTGAGATATGATGCCCTTCCCAAATCCCAGGTATTCATTTCCAAACCTCACCCCGCTGTGTTCCCAGGAGCAGGGTCCCAGGATTTCTATCCACAAATCTATTTTGGGATCTCTATCTCCTTTTCCTCTTGGCATGTATCTATGTCAGACTAATAAACAGAAAGAAGGGAATAAGGACTCTTCCTAGATCACTCACTTAAACTGAATTTACTCTCAGGTACTAGAATCTTTACCTTTGACTTTATTAGTGTGTGGAGAGAGAAAGAATTAATTTGTTCTTCTCAGAGTTGGATTCTATTATAGACCCCATTAGAGAAGGAAAACCTGCTTAGGGTTTAAAAACAACTCCCCAAGGACATTCTGTTATTGCCATAGGCCCAGTGAATTGAGAGATCTCTTGTCTCAAAGAAAGCAGGACATTCGGCTATCCTGCCTCCTTATCTCCTCTGACATTTAGGAGCCAAAGCTTATGCTGTGTAACTTGTTGCTTTCTGATTGGGTAGACTTTCACTCCCAGATTGTAAATTTGCCCCCCAGATCACAGGGTATTAGACAGAGAGGGGAGGGGGCCTTGCATCAGGAACCTATAAAATGCCTATATCTGCACCCATGCGTTGGACACCACCATTTGGGCATGTTTCTGTACTCAGGAATAAGAATAAAGACTGCATTTTCTACTATCCACTCTCTGACTCCAGATTAGTAATTATAATTTGGGTGGGTTCTATTTCATCCCACACATTAGGAACCATGTCTTGTTTTCCTCCCATCAGTGATTAGGGTGACTCTCCAAGAATACTTACACATATGGAGATGTAAGCATATTGCTTACATACATATTCTGAATGCTTAATTATTGTTAATAAGAAAGAGCTTGCTTTCCATTGATCCTAATGTACAACAAACCAAACAGATGAAACGCCCTATCTTCTTTTGCTCAAATTTAAGCACAAAATAAAACCTACTGACCTGGGTCCTTAAAGAGGTGTTAAAGGTGATTCTGATGACCAACATGGTTTGAACTTGCACTTTGGCACTTCCTGTCAAGTCCCTGTAGGAATGTGGAAAGAAAATGCCATGGATTCAGTATAAATCTCTCCAATTCTTGTATTGCTTTGATTAGGATCAGGGAGCTTGGCTTAAGATCAGGGACATACATTAGAGAGAAAGTCAGGGAGGGAAAAAAGAGAGGAGGAACACAGAGTATCCTAAAAGTACACTTTTAAGTGTCTCTTTTCTTTGCATTTTATTCATCTATCAGCTCTCCTCCCCCCTCCTTTGCCCTCTTTAAACAACCCAAGATACTGAGGGAAGGAAGAGGTACTTCAAACAACCCTGTTACGTTTTTGATGCCTTTTCTTTTTCTTCCCAAAGTACGAAAGAGACTAGAGTTCCTTTTTTTTTTCCACTTGTGCTTCTATCAAAAATGACCCAACTGTGACTGGTCAGAGAGAGAAAAGAAAGGGAAAACTTTTGCTAAAGGTACTAGATAGTGGAGAGTCAGTGCTTCCCAGCTGTGTGAGCAAATGGAGCCATAGTGCTGTTACATGCAGAGAGAGACCAATAGACCCTGTGACCTCTGGAGGGTCCTTGCAGTCCTATGATCATCATGATCTCCTAAGAAATAAATGGGCTTTTCACAGCAGGGAAATAAAATGTGTACAACAATTCATTTTATCCATTTCCTATATTACCCTTCTCCCTTTACTCTGCCCCTCACCTGCAAATAGCCTCAGAATAGGCAATATTTTTTTTAAACCTTTTATCTAGATCTCTGACTTCATGAGTTTGGAGTGTGGAAACTCCTCTCACTGCTGCAAATTAACAGCTCCCTTTCCTTTTGGTCAGAGTTGCAAGGGGCACAGAGTTAAATGACTTGCCCAGGATCACAAACCTGTATGTATCAGGACTTCAATTCAGATTTTCCAATAGCTTTCAGAGATCTGGGGCAGTATACCTATCTGGCCTGACTTCCTTAATGGTTGGGAAGGTTAGGCAGAATGGATGAGAAGGGATGAGAGACAGAAAACAACCACAGTTAAAATGACAGTCTTGCAAGGTTGCAAAATAAGGCACTAAGTAGTCTCTCTATTTCTGAAGATCACAAGATTCCAAGCTACACTGGTGTAAAGGTAAAAATATCTTTGGTGATTCATCTCTAACCAACTCAGATTTCCTTAGAATCAAGACTAATGTCCATTTCATCAAAATCTTCTGTGGAATTAGAGAATTAATGCCATTATGCCACTTATCACTCTTTTAGTCTCTTATTTTATTTAATGTCCAGAAGCTATTTTAAGAATTCTAGGTGATGAGTAAGTGGTAATACATGTATGTATACACACAAACACACACATACATATATATGTATGTATATATATACATACATATATATAAAACATCCCTCTTTTGATGTCAGTCGGTTCCTTCGTGTTTGACTCTTCATGACGCTACTTGGAGTTTTCTTGGTAAAGGCACTAGAGTAGCTTGAAATTTCCTTCTCCAGTTCAGGTGAGGAAACTGAGAAAAAATAGGGTTAAGTGACTTGTCTATGGTCACAAAGCTAGTAAGTGTCTAAGGTCATATTTGAAGTCAGGAAAAGGAGTCTTCCTGGCCCCAGGGCTAGCATTCCATACACTGTGCCACTTAGTCATCCTCTAGGATTTAGCTATATATCCAAACTTGTTCCCTCACATTAGGTTCCTAACAGGATGACTGTCCCATTTTGAAGACTACTATGAGTCAGCACTCCCAGAGTCAGAGCTCACCTCTTCTCCTTTTCCCCCCATGTTTACCTTTTAGAATCAGCTGAAGCACTTAATGAGATGGTTTTATAAGAACCAAAGTAATAAAACATTCCTTCTCTTCCTCAGTACCATCCCCAGCCTGGAACACAATCACCTATCATTGAATTCTGTACCAGTAGAAGGAAATGGCACAAACAGAGGGAACGAGTAGATAAGTATATCCATAGGGAAAACACATTGCCCCTTTTGCATTGCGGGTGCCTGATGTCTTTTTCCTCCTGTCATCACTGTTGCATCTCCCCAGGAAAAGATTCTGATGTGCTGAGCAGGTCTCTCAGCTACAACCCCTGGGCTTGTTCCTCTCTTTACCTCAACTCCTAACAGCCAGAATTGGTTCTCATCATATTTCAGAAGGTCCCATTCCTTAAAGATTTCTTCTGCAGAAGCTCTTGACATCAACCCTCCTTGATGATTTTTGGACAAAACAGTCCACTTCCTTGCTCTGGCTTTTTTTCACTGACTATATACTCCATGCCTAGAATGCCTCCCCCTCCTCATATATCTCTCTAATCTCCCTGCTTTCTATTAAGTTTTAGCTGAAGTTTCGACTTCTCCAAGAAGCCTTTCCAGACACCTTTTATTGCTAGTCTTTCCTCTGTTGATTATGTCCAATTTAACTTCTCCAATATATCTTATATATATATATAATTGTTTACATGTTTTCACTACACTAGATTATAAAATCTTTGAGAGGAGAGACTGCTTTTACCTTCTTTGCATCCCCAGTGCTTGGTAGAGTGCCTGGTACATAGTAAGTGCTTAATAAAGGCAAGTTTCCTGACTGATTGTATTTTGGTTTTGTGATTTAGTGCAAATTTCCTAACCCTGAATGCCCTAATCCTTTGGATCTCAAGTATTCATAGCTTTTGTGGCTCCCAACCAATTTCATTTGTAGGATTCTTCATTTTTAGACACTCTTTTTCTTTGTTTCAAGTGTGGGGGATTGCCTTGAAGACCACCCCCTACATCTATCCTAGAAGATTTATCCGATGCATGACACAAATCCGCCTCATTTTGGAAGAAGAAAACTAAGTATGACTTGTTCTGTTCCATTGGTCTATTTGACATCATTACTACATGTTTTGATAATAGTCCTATTAATCATATCCAAAACTGAACTAATTATCTTCCTCCATCCATTCAACTTCTCCATCACTTAAGACTGACTTCATGCACTCAGCTGCTCACATTTGGAATTTTGATATTGATTTCAAATAATCCTTTTCCCTGTCTTTTAACTATCTCTAAGTGTCCCCCTACTTTCTACTACAATTCCTATTATCCCATTATAGGACCAAATAATCACACATCTAGAATATTACAATATATTCTTCAGCAGGCTTCGTGGTGAAATATCATAGAATTATAGATCTGGATCTAGAAGGAAACTCAGAACCTTCCAGGGTAAGTTTTTCCTTCCATTTTTCAGATAAGGAAACAATATCAGATAGGTAGTTACTTGCTTTTAATCATACAGTTAGTAATTATCAAATTTCAACTCCCTTAAGACCATAATTTAACTTTAGTCCTACACTCAAAATTCTTCAACATACTGAAAAAAAATCCTAAATCATTTAGTTTGGTAGCCAAACTAGTATATGTATTTTAAAGTATATTAAGTTTAGAGTAAGATGGGATGGATTTGAATCAGTTTAGAATTAGATTCTTGTGATCTGTCACAAGTTTATTCCACTCCACTCTGAGTCTCCTAAAAGGTTAAAAAGATATGAAGCTTCTAATACTATTTTTATTTCCTATTGCATTATTGAGGAATAGAACCTGGGATTTTCATGTGGCAGGTAAAAATTCTACCACTGAACCACTGATGAAGAAGAAAAATACAGGGAACACTAATACCTCCGGTGTGAGGGCCTGCTGAACATTTTTCTTTTTTTCCCCTTTCATCCTTTAATGTCTACCAGGTAGACATCACATATAGGAGTCACACATAGTCTTGGCAGGTGGACTAAACTGGTTGAGAATAACTGATAGGCCTCAAACTTATTGGTGAGTTAGGGGGATGTTGACCCCAGGCAGGCTATGACTCTCCCTGAGGGAAGGGATGGATAAGAACAATTTGTTTCAATGGCCAGAAAGGAAGTGGAAACAGGCACTCCAGAGTACCTAGAGTTTGGTTAGGCATTATAGAAGTCATGGTAATCCACTATATCCTGAACCATCACCAATTGTCTTGACCTTTGTCTTATGATTAGCCTTGGATAATTCTGGAAGAGAGAGAGAGGGAGATAACTCTGTCTCACGTAAGTCCAAATTATGTGCAAACCAAAGGAAATCATACATTTTGATCCTCTTTGAGTATGAAAACAACAATCAATCAACTAATAGTGCTTAAATCCTAAGGTTACTGTGAAGAATAATTTCTATTACCTTTAAAGGCCAAATAATTATGTATGATTCAGTCTTCCTCAATCCGGAATTATCCTATTTTTTTCCAAACTTTTTTTATATCAATACCCTTCATAGTCCTTTTTATTCCTCAAGTTTGTATTTACAATAGGCTAAGTGAAAAGTATTTGGCATAGAAAGATGTAAAAAGCACACATGAACCCTACCTGAAGGAGAGCTATACTTTAATAGGGGCAGCATATGATATGCAGGAATATATACACAAGGTGCGATACGGAGTAGAATGAGATGGGACAAAGGACAACTCCAGATAAATGAATGCTCTAAGATATTGTGAGGAGGAAGAGAATTCTTATTTTATTTTTCAGGGAAAGATATGAAGACAAGATGGTACCTCTACTGAACTACAATCAAAGAACTTCAGAGAGCAGAAAAAGTTTTCAAGAGGCAGAAATGAGGGCAGGATGCATTCCAGTTGTGAAAGATGATCTGGTCTATATATGGGACTGAGAGGATACAGACTCTATTTGTGGAACTAAGTGCTTTCTAGTCATTTTTTTTTTGCTAGAATACATAGGAAGGAGGGTAATGGTTCATAAAGCTTAAAACACAGGCCACAGCTTGACTTTGGAGATCCTAAATACTAGGCTAAGGAATTTATGTTTTATTCTGAAGGGAATGGACAGATTTCTAAGAAAGATAAAGTGGTCAGATTTTCCTACCTACTCTGCAATTCTAGTCAAACTGAGATATTTTCCAGGTCTCATGCATCTCATTACTTTTCAGAAATGCTTCTTAGAAACTTTCAAGGCTCAGTTCAAGTCTGAACTTCTTTAGGAGGCATTTTCTGATTTCCTTCATATGATAATCCTGCCTCTTCCCAATAATCTTGAATTTATTTTAAGTCTTCGATTTAGCTCAATATATATGTTCTCTTTCAGTATCAAATGTAAGTCCTTAATGTCAGGGATTGTTTCGTTGTTCTTGTATTCTTACAAGAGTACCTTGAATATAGAGACAGAAGATTCTGATTAATGCATTGTTTCTATACTTTTGCTCATGTTATTCTATAGACATTGAATAGTCTCCTCTATTGTAGTGGGCAAAAGCATACTAATTTAGGATGAACAACTTAATTTTTTCAAAGTATATGTTCTATATCTAAGAGGTTGTTACATAAATTATTTTTTTCCATAATAAGGACTTGATTGTCCTCAAAATTTGGTAAATACTTAGTATTTACATATGTTATTCCCTATATTATGTTTATTGCTCATATTGGTAAACTACTGCTAGTGTGTGTTCCAAATCTAATAAATAACTTATAAATAAGTGCTAATATTACTAGCCCTAATTGAGATTTTCCTTTTATCACAAGCTTAAATAATTGATCATCTATTAGAATTTAGATGTGATTCATGAGTACACTTAATCAGAAACAAAAAGATTCGCCTGATGTCCCAGACATCAGCCTGTTCTTGAGTTGCCAATAGGAGAGTCTCCTGTGTTTCCCCCATTTGGAAATGAGAGCTTTGAGTGGTCATTTGAGAGCAATACTGATTAATAAAGACTTTCCAGAATACCACATCAAAAAGGATATCCTTGACATGAGCTTGTCATGCCATGCTTAATGAGATCTTTAGGTATTAGCTTAGTGATTTGTTCCTAGATGGTTGGATATTTGTATTAATGAAGTCAATAAAATTAGATTAAATTTGTTGATCAATTTGCAACTTTTATTAGCATAGTCAGTCCTAATATGCATATATAATGGTAAACTGGAATTCTACAAGTGCCCTGAGTTGTATTTACCTACTTTGCCTATTGAAATTTTACCCATTCTTAAAGATTTAAATCAAATTGCATGTTCTTCATGTTCCTTCCTTTGTTAACTCTTCTTTGACTTAGTTATGCTATTTGCTTTTAAGTATCCATCATATCTTATATATTACAATTACTTATGAAGATGATGTTTTATCCTTTTACTAGAATATAAAGTTCCATGAATGCAGGAACAATCACCTTTACATGATTGACTGAATAAACTAAAACATATTTATTTAATACTTCTTCATGCTAACCAGTATATTAAGATTTGGGGTTACAAATATAAAAGCAAAGAAAGCATTTATCCTTAATGATTTTAAATTCTTTTGAGTTGAGGAGGAGGAGGGATAAAACACAAAGGAGTGGTATTTTGGTGTGAAAATTTCATATAGATGGTTAGTGTGGTCATAGAAAAATAGATTGAAGAACCTTTTTCTGCCAACATGATAGAATTAATTTTATAATGGTTACTATTCTTCGAACAGTGAGATGGCTGGTGTTTTTGTGGAAAAAATGTCAGGCAGGAGTAGGGAGAAAATAATACTCTGCTTTTCATGGATAATTAGTAATTATTTACCAAACCGAATTAAATTAAGGAAGATAAAAAGAGGTCTCTTACATTCTGTAAGATTTGTTGTTATTCACTGTGAATGAGTAAGAAAAGGAAAATTATTTAGGAGTAGTGAAATAGATAGATGATAGTTTCACAAATGCAAAACTGGATTTTGTTTCCAAAGGCTTATCCAAGGAATTAAACTTCTACTCACTTAGTATTGGTGTTCCCCCAAATTGTTTTGACACAGAAGCCTATTCATAAGATTTCTGTCTCCATTGTTTGATGTGGTAGGTTAATCTTTGTCTTATCATTAAATACTTTTATTTCAATTTCTAAGCCTCTTACTCCATGACTACTAAGGGAAAAAAATGTCTAGCTATCTTGAAGTCCATACTTGTCTTGGAATTTACATGTCAAACTCTCACATAAAGTGTTTTTAGTCATTTGCTTCTATCCTGATAAAAAATACCATAAAATATCTCTTAATAGAGAATATGGACTTCGGATTCATCCAAAATGAATAAGCTAGACATTTATTTTCTCTCTCTCCAGTTGTTCTTTTCTTTAGGAAAAACTATTTTGAGGAAAGAATTTAACAGCATGCCAAGAGGACTTGATAAAGGCCAGATCCATACTAAATCAATAAATCATTGCAGAACTCTCCTTCTATGAGGTTGAAGTCGTCTATAGAGCTATTCATTCATTTATTTGAAATATGATTAAATAGTAAGATTAAAAGATCAAAGTAATTCAGAGTTTTTTGTATGTGTGCAAGAAAGGTTTAACTCACTTGTAAGTGATTTGACTAACATTGGTCTCATTTCCCCCTATAAAGAGTTGCCAAAAAGCACAAATTCCATAAACTCTTAAACTAAAAGAAAGACAATAAAAGACAATAAACATTTTTGAATCTTATTATCATCAGATGTTAAGTAATTTTCTCTTACAAAAAGCACATATGAATTGTTAAATGGTTTGATCTTTAATATTCAGACTGCCCATCCATTTTGATTAGATGATGGTGTAAAAAACATTGGTCTATATCTAATTTATTTTTTTTTTCTGATTCTATAAATAATTTTTTTAAAAAATACTTTTTCTCCAAATATTTCATTTAGATTATTGTATACTACACTACTGAGTACAGTATTTTTCTGATTTATTTAGTATATGCCACTAATTTATTTTTGGATGCTTATTTATTTTTAATGTAATTTGATATCTGGAAATGCTATTTCCTCCTTTATTATTGCATTTTTCATTACTTCCCTACCCATTTGTCACTCTTTTATTAGTTCAATTTTTTATTATTAATTTGTTTTCCTCTATAAAATATCCCCTGGGTAATATGATCAAAACCAAATCTGAAAATCAATAGAGATAATATGATTATTTTCATTATATTATTCTAACATAGGCATGAGCATCTGAATATTTTCCTAGGTATTTAAATCAGTTTATTCCTTTAAAGAGTATTTTCTAATTGATTCTATGATGTCTTGATTGTGCCTTAATATATTGTACTTTCTAGTACTTTAATGTATTTTTTGGTGATTTCAAATGGTACTTTTCTTTGTATAATTTCCTCCTACATTTGGTTATTGCTGAATAGAAATCCTATCATATTTTGTACTTTTATTTTGTTTACTAACTTGCTGAAGATATTAATTATCTTGCTTCCTCACTGATTCTATTTGTTTTCTATGGAAACAATCACACCATCAGCAAATATAAACAATAATCCCTCTTTTTTAGTCAAGCTCATGCTTGTCTTTCCTTTCTTTTGGTCTGATGCTATCTGTATCATTTCTACTAACATGTCAGATAGTATTGGAGAAAGGTATATAATCTTTTCTTAATTCCTATACTTGATGGGAAATCTTCTAATGTTATCCTATCATAGGTAATGCTAGCTTTTGGTTTTAGGTGCATAGTTTTGAAATCAACTTTTGAAAGGTTCTTTAATATCTTTGCTAGGGATTAATTTTAGCAAATATTTTATTATATTGGGTCATTTTCTGGATTTATTGATATTATCTTGGATTTTTTATTTTTAGTATGACTATTTCAATTATTTTCCTAATTTTGAATAATTCTGGTATACTAACACTAACCAGATTACAGAGAATAACTTTAGAATATGTTGTTGTGATATTTCTCCAGTGTGATATTTGAAATTTTTAAATTGGTATTAATGAATCATATTGGTCTACTATTATTTTCTTGCTTATATATTCAGGGTTACATTTGTCACATAAGAGCAATTTTGTAGAAGATTAGAAGATTTCTCTTATGATTTTTTGAAAATAACTTGTCTATCATAGGTATTATGTTTTATTAAAACTTTGAGAGAATTTAAATATAAGTTCATTTAGGTTAGGTTCTCCCAGGAAGTTCCTTTGAAGCTAGTTTAATTTCTTATGTGAAATTTTATGTTCAATCATATGTTTAAATTTTGTTCTATTATTTTAAATTTTCCATTATTTCTCTTAAAAAACTTTACCCTCTGTCTTATGATCCATACTAATTGCTGATTTTAAGGCAGAAGGTAAGAGTTAGACATTTGGGGTTAAGTGATTTGCCGAGGGTTACACAGCTAGAAATGGTCTGAGACCAGACCTGAAACCAAGTCTTCCCAACTCCAGGCCTAACTCTCCATCCCCTGAGCCAGTTACTTATCCCTAAAAATTTCTTTTAATTTATCAGTTATACTAGCATATAACTGAACCCTGGCTTTTAGTAAGACTTGTTTAGGTTCCTGAGAATTCCCCTATTCTGAGTTGGGCCCACTTGCTTCCAGTGCTTTGGAAGTTTATATTCAATATTTGGGCAAAATGAAACATACACAAGTAATTCAACAGTTACTAAAGGAGATTGATCTGGCTAAATAATAAAAGGATATTCCAGAAGGATAAGTGTTGAAGACACTTTGAGTTGATTACTCTGAGTGCAGTTTCCTTTTCTGAGTTGCCCACTGTGCTTTGCCAAGCATAACATAAAGTACCTGGAGCTCTTCAAGGATGTTTTGTACTTGGCAAACTAGAAAGTGATATAAAAAAGTCTGAGCCCTTTCTCTTCTGAAACAATTAAGTCTTAAGGATCTTCTTTATACTAAAATGCTATTCAAGCTTGAATGGGAATGGGATTAGGACAGTGTTGCTACCACATTCTTAGAAGAAAAGAACTCCTCTGTGTGTGTGTCTATGTGTGTGTGTGTGTGTGTGTGTGTGTGTGTGTGTGTCTGTGTATGTCTGTGTGTGTCTGTGTTTGTGTATGTTTTCCTGGCTGATTTTTCTGAAAATTATTCCCAAATCTTCCTGGTCTGATTTAAACTAAGGTTTCTTAACTAGGAGATTTCAGAGTCCTATGAATCCATGAAGTGTGTGAACTTAAATGAGAAAAACAAGTATTTCTTCATTTTTCACTACTAATTGACATTTAGATTTTCCTTTAATTTCAAATAGTCATTTTTAAAAATTTTAAAAGGTCCATAAATTACATGAGAATTAGGATTTCAAGAATTAGAGATGGAAGAGATTTTAGAGTTCTTCTAGCCTGATGTTCCTATTTTAAAGATAAGAAAATGGAGGACTCAAGAGTCCAAATGATTTGCCAAAGTCATACAGGTAAAGAAGAACTAGAAATAGGATGCAGCCCTTATAATTCCTTTAACACATAGTAGCATAGAAAATACTAGGAACTAGTTCTGCTTGTCTATGAATATTTGTTCTAAGAGTTTTTAGTTTTCCTTTCAGAAATTCTGAAAGCAGAACTCTGAGTAATTGGGGGGAAAATGTAATAGTACTGGAGAGCACATAAGGAAACATAGCTTTCTTCTTGTCTCAGAATGATGGGGCAAATAAAAGAAATATTTCTATCTCTTCCTCCCTCCTCCCCTTCCTTCCTTCCTTCCTTCCTTCCTTCCTTCCTTCCTTCCTTCCTACCTATCTAGTCATTATAGCTATATAACTTGTTTTTCCCAAGTTGTTTTTATTTTTATTTTTTACAAAGGAGATTCTATCCAGGTATGGTATCTGGTTTCCAGAAGTGACTATGCCATAAAGACAAAGAGGAACAATAAAATATATTTAATTAATCATTAGCCTATTACATGAGTAATATTTTTCAATATTCAAAATATGATCAGTTTGGCTGAATATATATATATATATATATATATATATATAAAATGTAAAAGTAAAGAACTAGTAGTGTTGAATGAGATGGAAATTGTTGTGGTTGACCCTAAGAGACTATATACCTTTACATTATTATTTATCTCTTTAGGTTCAAAGACAGTCTAGTGAATATGCTCTGGAATATTTTTCATTAATTACCAAAAGACAGAAAATCCCCTTTGACTTAGCTCCATCCTCAAAGTAAGATGTAGGACCTATCCCCGGATGGATGAGCTTCTTTTCTTTCAATCTCAAACCCCAAAGTTTTTATTTGAGACAATATCAGTAATAATGAATGTTGGATGTAATTCCACTATCATATAATGCATAAGTTCAAAATTTAAATAATTTATAAAATTTTCTGATGGGATTGAGCTAAAGTCACCTTATATAAGGAAAAACAAGGAGCTATTGACTGAAATTCTTACCAATTTCTTCAGCATGGTTTCCTCACCACTTTACTTCTACTACACACCTATCTTCTCTAGTTTTGTTCATATATTTGCTCCTCACTCTCATATCTTTGCCTTTCCTTGTCTAGAACCCTAAAATATGGGAGAAAGTCCCTTCCTCAAGGTTCATGTAAGCCTGAAGCAGCCCTATATTTTAACAAATAATCTGAGGTCACCTCAGAATTTATGTTAGCAGTCTAGGCTTCCTCAGAATGTCAGTTAAATCTATTACCCTTCTAATCTAAGGATTCTCTATCTTCAGTAAAGTTCTCCAGTATTTCTCTGAATGCATTAAAGTCATAGCATCAACATTCAAAATCCCAGTGAGCCCAAGTCTTGGCAATATAGAGCTACATTCCCTTTTATAAAAAGTGAAATTAAATAAAATGACTTTTCATTGTGTCCTGTGGCAAGTTATATTTTAGCTGCCTACCTATATTGCTTGTTCCTAGTAATGGTTCTGCAGATATAATATTAACTCTTATTTATACAGTGCTTTATGGTTTACAGAATACTTTTTCTCACTACAATTCTGTGATGGAGATAATTCAAGGGCTATTCCCACTCATATTCTAGTTGAGGAAACTGAAAGATAAAGAGAATGTTGCCTGCTTAGAGTGACATAACTTGTATCACAGCCAAGACTGGATGATAGGCTGTAACTTTTTAAGACTAATGATTTTTTTGCATTCTATCTAATGTATTAAATATGTTTTTCTGAACTGGTGTGGTCTTTGGACAAAATGATGAACATGTGGTTGGGAAGAACTTCCTCCTAACTCTGATAGTCACTAACTGGTTAGTACTGCTAAACTGGAAAAAAAACACAGAACTATTAACTAGTCAGAAAACTCAGTCTTTAATTAAGGAGTTTAGCACTAAAATTAGGCCTCCTCACAGAGCTCTTCGCTATAAACACAAGCAGAGTTCCCAGACCCTGGCAGCTCAGGTCACTAAACTGCTGGGAGTGCTACAGCACGAGATGACAACTTCAAAGGACAAAAGAATTTGGGGAACTTTTATACCCTTTAGGGGAACTGAGGGACAGGGAAATATGATTGGTTGTCATTACTGTGGTTACAAGGAAATGGGAGTGTTCAAACTACATGGACAGCCTAGGGAGAGAAACCATAGTCAGAGGCTAGGACACCTACCTTACCATGGATACCAAAAGGATGGTCCCTGCTCAAGTGTTGGTCTTCTTGGGAAAGGGACTCTGATACAATGGGAGAAACTACTTAAGAAGAAAGAAGTATTAGCATGTGCTTAGCCCATCTAACTGGGATTGTCATTTACATTAGAGTCTATTATTCTGTCTCAAACTGCAAGTCTGAGATTCCCTTCAGGATGGATTCTCAGGGGAACAAGGGCAAGGTTTGGGGTCTCCATCTTTCCAGCTGACTAAACTTGGGGTTAATCAGATCTTACTAGGCTTTGATTTGGGGGTTTCTAGATTCCACGTCGATAGTACTTCAACTCTTTAGGAAGTAAATCTATTATCTGAAAATGAAGTTTTTTTGTACTAATAGTACAAACCCTCAAAGGGTTCTTGTGTGGTTTTAAAAACATAAGGTACACCAAGAGAAACAGTTTACATGTCAGCATGTATTTATTTTAACCAGAGCTTAATAACAGCTTGAAGGTTCTAGTGTGAGAGTGTACATGTTTATATTATTAAAAAGTAGGGGATTGTAAGGTACCTTCTACACTGACCTGGTAAATGAATTTTTCTCAGTAATTTGCTATCTGGTGTGCAGCTCCTCCTAGCACTGATTTACTATGTCTAAAGTAAATGCAAAGCTGGAACTTAAGGGACAAGATTTCATACTAAATATTTACAGTGTGAAACTAAATCATCTTATTAGTTTTGCTCTTAGGAGCATTAATTATATGGGGGAAGATGAATCACTTTCTACCGATTGTATATTGCTAACTTTAGAAGACATAAAATCTTTATCTTCCAATTTATTTTGGTTGTGTCTGTCACCATTCTATCTAGATGCTTAGATATATAAACACATATGAGGAAGCCATACAGCCTGGTTATACATATTTTTCCCCAGAATATTTTCTGGAACCAGAGCCACAGCTACAGAGCTATATTTGGATCAACTACAGATTCATGAATTCCATGTCATTTTTTTTGGAAGCCTCCAGTGAGAAAGACAGCTTTGTCTCTTTTCCTTTGATATGGTAAGTTTTAGACTTAGAAGATACTCTGGAAATTATTTTTTTTTAAGTAGTATCGAGAGAACATACAAAGAGTCACCCTGGAAGCTAGTTTATCTAGTTAGAGGGCTTCCTTCTTGAACGAATTCACATAAGCAGGTGTTGTAAACAATCAATGGACATCCAGGGAGATCAGGATAATGGGTATTTAGCTGAAGGAAAGAAGGAAGGTAAATGAGCCATTGGCAGATTTGTGATTTTTCATTAACCTAAGAGGGAGAGGGACAGGGAAGCAAAAATGGCTTTAAACTTTATATTTTAGTGTTCAGAGGAAGGGAAGAATTGTCAAAGAGAAGTCAGAATGAAAAAAATAATAAAAAATATAAAATCATACACATACACACATGCATACATGCATTTCCTGCTACCTTAAGAGATGTTTGTTCACTCTCAGAACATTCTGGTATTCATTATTTCAATATATAGAAGGTAATGCTAGAGATTTGAATGGAAGTTCTCTGAATTGCCATTCATTAACAAGGCCTACCTTTCATGATTTCAGAAATACTACCTAAATTCAAATATCTAATGGCAATAGATTCAGAGTTCTCTGAAATGATTATGTCCTTTTTCTGTGTTATTAGTGTGTGCTCTTTGTAAGTATAATTTAAGAAGTAGATTATCATAAAATTATTACCTTGGTAATTTGAGATAATTTGGTGCTACACTCATTGCCCCAGATTAGAGTGATAATAACTGATATGATCTGTAAATACTCATTTCTAGTGACAGAACACAATTTTATCACTTGTTAACCTTACAAAATTGGTCCCTAACTATTACTACTTAACATATGGCAAAAACAGGCAGCAGCACTCTGTGGGAAAACCTTATACACTTAAAATGTGCCATATGAGAAAAAGACAGGGCGTCTCATGAACTAAGAACTTATAATTTGTTCTAAGAGAAGAAATATATTGAATGAACAAGTTTAAGGGATCTTCTCTGAAACCAGCTATATCCAGGTAAAATCAGTTATTGTTTTTTGTTTTTGGTAAAATGCAGACAATTCCCATTGTATTCTAAAACTCCATTCATGGTAGTTAATATGCAAAGTGAATATAAGAGGATATGGATATTTTGAAAACTACCTAAGAAACAGAAATGTACTTGTTCTATTTTTATTAAGAAATGTCAATTGGCTTTATTTTTTAAAAGTTTATACACTTTATTGATTTTCAAATTAGGTCAATACAATTTCTTAATATTCACTTTCTTATATTTTGCAATCCATGTTCTCCCCCTCCCACCTCTCCCCACTCCCTAAGAAGAGGTAATATGATATAGGTTGTACATATATTATCATGTAATACATATTTCCATGTTCATCATGTTGTGAAAGAAAACACATATTGCTTACACTAGAGAAAAATTCATGGAGGAAAAAAAGAATGATATGTTGCAATTTGCATTCAGATTCCCTCCACCTATTCCTTCTATGATGGTGGATAGCCTTTTTTTTTATCATGAGTCTGAGGTTGTTCTGGATTTTTGTCTTGTTGTTAAGAGTTAAGTTATTCACAGTTGATCATCATAAATTATAATCATGAGTTGAATACTAGATTTATGTAGAATACTGTAGGGGTTAAATTGGGGTTTTAACTGAATAAGAGAGTTATAAATTTAATGTTATGTTTGCCAAATTCAAAATATTATCCCTAAGCCAGAAAAAAATGTTAGCAGCTTTTATTTATAATGAAGAAGAGAAAGAGTTTAGGTATGAAATGTAGGAGGGAACTGAGGTAAGGAGTTGCCTAGCCTACCCTAAGTGCAGAACCGATGAAATTGAGCTCACTCCCCGACAAAGTTCCAATCTCCATGTGGAAGTCTGAGTCACTCACCAGCAAGCCAATTCAGGATCCAAGGAAAAGAGTCTCTCCACAGAACTCACACTGAATGGAGTTTCCCACCAAAGTGCCAATGAGCAGAGAGGGTCTCCTTTCAGAGTCATCAAGGCAGGAATCTCTTCAAGCCAGATATCCTGAGAAGTCCAAAGGAGAATTCCCAAGGAGCAGTCCTCCAACGAAGAAGTACAAAGGAGAAATGACTAGGACAGGAAGTTCCAGACTGTTTATAGTCCTTTTCCCATGTCACTTCCTGTCCCTTACTCTCTTTACAGAGGCCAATCACAGGTTCCAAATTGTCTAGTACTCCCCAGAGGGGCAGTATCTGTGGGATCTAACTCTTGTCCTCTGAAAGTGTAAACTCTTATCAAAGGATCCACAAGTTTCTGACTAATTGAGTTAAAAGGGTGGGATGGAGCTCTCTGAGTAAGTGACTAATGAATTATCTTACTTGGTGGCCAACAAAGTGTTAAGTAGGGATTTCTTGATTGATTAACTCAAAATAGACAAATAGAATAAAGAATTCCCTTTCACAATAATGAACATTAGGTATTTCAATACAATATTTAAAAAAACAGTTTTTGCTTTTAATGAATATAGCAATGCAATAGAAAATTAAAAGGTTTTAATATATTACTAGTAATGAATTATTCACAAGAAGAGGGGTAAAGAGATAGCATGAAGAAAAGATAACCTAGAAAATGAACATGGGTATATCACATAGGAGGTGTAGGACAAAAAAACAATGACAAAAGCATGGTGTATTTGGAAATAGATTTGGAGTCATAAGACTTGGTTTGGATCCTGGCCACCACTTACTACCTACGTGAAAATAGGAACATCATTTCTGTTTTCTGTGCCATAGATAATTCATCTTCAGAATGAACTTATTTGGATTGGATGACCTCTAAGTTTTGTTTCTGTACCATGATTCTGTGACTCTCTAATGTAAACAACTTGAATATTATTCTGGGTCTACATAATATTGAAATGGCTAGGAAAAAACCTCCAGAATGTCCAGTGGTTCTCCATTAGAAGATTTATAGAAATAAAAAAAACACACATAAGATGAGAGAGTATGAGTTCATGAATATATTAATATACTTTACATCCATTCCAAATAATTTCATGAATCTGTAGTCATACTGAGGTAACAAATAATTAAAATATACCATGATTATACATGTTGCCCATGTATAGATTTTTGCCCTTTCTCTAAATATTTCCTCCTCATTTCTATCAGTTCTTAAGATGAATTAAAAGTATGATGTGCTCTAATAATATGTTTGTCTTGCTTACTACCCTCATTGAGGATAAAGTCATAATTAGCTGTCCATTTAATATGGTTTGAATAATCCCATATAAGAGAATGGGGAGAATAAATTCATGTATAATTTTAAAAATTACTAACCCATGGAATATTGTTTTATTTTGTATTTGTCTTTCCATTTTACAAACGATGTATGTAATTGTAAAATGTAAACGATGGTCATTGATATATGACCAAAGTTAATCAACTAGCATTAAGCAACTATTGAGTGCCAAATTCTATGCTAAACACTATGGACACATAGAAAAGGAAAAAACAAACAAACAATGTATTCTCAAGGTAGTTTCATGAGAGGAACAATATTCAAACAACTAGCGAGGTAGTCAGATAAATTAGGAGAAAGAGATGTGGCAGAAGAATATTCTAAGCATCTGGGACCATCACTGAAAATTCTTGGAGTCAGGAGATGGAATGTTGGGTATGAGGAACAATATGGTACAGTTCATGTCACTGGATCACAGACTATTTGGACTGGAATAAGGTTTAAGAAAATGGAAATGTAGGAAGGGCCCAGGTTACAAAAGCCACACAGAATAATTTTATATTTAATCCAAAAGGCAAAAAAGATCTATTTAGTTTATTGAATAGAGGGTAATATTGTGAGGTCTGAATTTAGGAAGAACACTTTCAGAGCAGAGTAGGGAATGGATTGGATTGGGGAGAGACTGGAATTTCAGGGAAGCCAATAAGTATACTAATGAACCAGTCCACGTGTGAGGTGATGGTAGTTTTCATATAAGTGGCAATAGCGTCAGAAAAAAGAAGATATGAGATGACAGAAAGGTAGATATGATAGGTCTAGAAAACTGATTGGATATAAGAAAAGGAGAGGAAAGTATAGAGTCAAGAATGTCATTTAGGTTGCAAGCCTAGAGGCAAAGAGGATTGTGGCATCTTCAATAGTAATATAGGGAGTTAGGAAAAGGGGACAAGCTTTAGGAAAGGTAACAATTTCAGTTTTGGACTTGCTGAGATTAAGATATCTATAGCACAAATACAGGATCATTGACAGTATATTGAACTTTTAAGTTAAGAGAATGTTTGGGACTAAGAGAATTGTGGTCTCTCTCCTCCATTCCTAACCCCACACTGACCCCCTCAAAAAATCTGTCTTTCATTCCATTTTTGGTACAAGAGTTATTTACTTTCTAAACCTTAGACTTTGAGGATATTTTCTTCTGTTGATACACCTATATGAAATGAAAGTCAAGACAAATTTCATGATCAAGTATAGTGAAAAGCCCTCAGTATTTTTCATATATAGTTTCCTGAAGATAACCATCACTTGCTACATAATTACAGTGACACTGCAGAAGAACCCTGAATTTGGAATAAGTGTACCTAGTTTCAAATTCTGTCTCTGGAACGTTATTTTTATGAACATTAAATGATTTCTTAATTATTCTAAACCTCAGTTTCCTTGTTTTGATCTACATGATAGGCTGATTTTGGGGAAAGTGTTGTGTAAATGTGAGAGCATATATAATTGTTAGTACTTTTTATGATTGTCCAAAGAACTATATTCCCAATTATTTAAGAGACTGACAAAGAAACTTAATTTTTTATCAATTTTATTCTTTTTAACTACATGAGTGTACTTTCTGAAACAATTTTATGTATAGTTAGTTATAACTCTATCTTAATAAATGAGACTATATCTTCTATAGTTCTCTAGTTAAATGTGCTTTTCAGACAATTGCCATTCTTCCAAGTCAATATGGAATAAAGGCAAAATTCAAATGTGTGAAAAATCTGAATGTGGATTATGCTCTTTTCAGTAATTCATTGCAAGAGTTCTTGACCTTTTTTATGTTTCATGGAACTCTGTGGTTATCTACTGAACTGTTGGACTTCTTATAAAAATTACATATAATTGAATAAAATTATAAATTCCCATTAGTATGAAAATTAAGAAATAGTTTTTTCCTATGTAAGTTCATGGGCCCCCAGAAATTCATCCATAGACCCCTTAATTATCTGTTGGCCCTATATTAAAAGTCCCTGCTAGAGTAGATCAATGATCTCTTTAATTGGACTTTTCCTCCAATCATGTAAATTACAACCTTTGCACCTTAATAATTGTGCAATTCTCATCCATGTTATCCCAAGTATCCTGTATTGATGATCCAATCCAAACCCTCAAGACATACTTCTAGAATTGTTTTTCAAAAAATATTCCGTGGGTAAATGAGCAACACTTTATGTATGGAATTATTATTCCTTATCCATTCTACATGGAAGTTAACTTTCTTATGCATCTTTTACCTCACTTTTTACAGACAAGTCATTATTGGTATATTTGTTATAATTTACTTTTTGCATCATATATCTCCCCACTTAGGTCACTTATAATTTTGCTAATTAAGAAAAGGAAAAGACAACCCCTCTACTCAAGGAGCTCATAATTTAAAGGGGAAAATAAATACATTAATAAAAAGTTGAAAAGCAAGAGATGGTAAGAGGAAGAGACCACATACAACTGAGCTAAGAAATGGTATACTGACTAATTTAAAAAAAGAAATATTAAGGGACACTACCATGATGGTGGAGTAAAGAAAGACTCATCAGAGTATCCCAAAATTCCTGTCCAAATAGCATTAAAATAACCCATCAAAAAGAATTCTGGATGGCAACAAAAAGATAGTAAAACAATTTTCATTCATAATTCAACTTAGGAATTTGGCAGGAAAGTTCTATATTAATGAGCTGAGAGAGGAGTACAGTACAGGGCAGGAAATATCTAGAAAGGTAGAGCAGTCCTTGGAAGCAACTGAATTGGATGCAGCAGGGGGGGTCAGATAGATAATCACTTACAGACCAGTAGCCAGTCCAGGCTTATAGTGACCAAACTTGTCCTTAGATCATATACCTTTGATAGAACCAAACATTTATAAACCTATAGAAGTAGTTCTGACAAAAGTAGGTGAAAAACTTGAGAAAGTGTCCCCTCCACACCAAAGCAGAGACAAACTTTAAAATAAAGTTAGAATTCCAGACATAGTCTGGCAAAATAAGCAAACAGAAAAAGAACTTGACCAAAAAGTTAAGTTAGTACAGTGACAGGGAAGATCAAAACATGAATTCAAAAGACAATGTGAAAACAATTACATGCAAAGCCTAAAGAAAAATGTCAATTGGTGTTGAGCACAAAATAACTCTTACAAGAGTTCAAAATGAATTATAAAATAATAAAGGGAGGTAGAAGAAAAATAGGGAAAATAAATGAGAGTGATGGAATTATAAAAAAATACAATAGTTTAGTAAAGGAAACACAAAGCATGGAAAGAAATGTACAAAAATTCATTTAAGAAAATAATGTTTTACAAAGGAGAGCTGGCCAAATGGGAAAGGATGTAACAAAGCTCACTGAAAAAAAAGGAATTTCTGAAAAATTATAATTGAGAAAATAGGAGCTAATGACCACATAAGATATCAAGAAACAATAAAACAAAATCAAAAGAATGAAAAATTAGAAAATATGAAATAACTTATGGGAAAACAAGTGATCATTGGAAAATAGATCAAGAAGAGATGACTTATGGGTTATTTGAATAACTGAAGGCCATGATTTTAAAAATGAATCCATAAAATAATATTCAAGAAATTATCAAGGAAAGCTTCCCTGATAACCTAGAATAAGGTACAATTAAAATTGAAAGAATCCATTGATCACATCCTGAAAGAGATCTCAAAAAGAAAACTCCTGGGAATGTTATAACTAAATACTACAAATTCTAGGTTGAAGGGAAAATATTTCAAGAAGGCAGAAAGAAACAAATCAAATACAGCAGAACTACAGTGAAGCTAATACAATATTTTGTAGATTCTACAATGAAGGATCAGAGGACATAAATATAATATTCTAGAGGGCAAAGGATTTAGGATTATAATCATGAATCATATATCAAGAAAAATGAGAAAATTAATGAATTGGGCATACTACTGAAAATAAATTAAAATCCTTGATTAAACACCTAAGTAGGAAGCATGAAAATCAAAGATAAGATTAATGAAATTGAAAATAAGTAAAACTTTGAAATAATAAACTTAGGAGCTAGTTTTATGAGAAAAGCAACTGCACATATATAACTTGTATCAAATTGCTTGCCTTCTCATTGACAGCAAGAAGAGAGAGGGAGGAAAAGAGCAAAAAAAATGGAATTCAGAATTTCAAAAAACAAATGCTAAAAAATTACATGTAATTAAAAAATAAAATACTAAAATTTTATAGAAATAGAAAATTAGTCATACAGTTTAGAGAATATTTATGCCCTGTCATTTTCCTCTCCCCTTTTAGTTAAAAGATCACTTGTCAATTTTTTCTCTCATTCTTTGATACAGTGATGGCAAACCTATGGCACAGGTAAAAAATGGCATGCAGAGCATTCTCTGTGAGCACCCTGCTACTTGCTCCTCCCCAATAATTTGTTACTAGAAAGGTAGAGGGACATGGGCAGACATGCTCCCTACCCCAAGTCCACCATGCCTGACAACATTTTTCATATCACCTGCCTCTCTGCCTAGCAGCCCATTGGGAGCACACAGGGAGTAAGGTGGGGGACTCACAGTTGGCAGAGCTAATGGGGAGCAGAGCACACAACTCCCTTCCCCCTCTACTCTCCTTGAAGATTCTCCTCACTTTATTGGTCCCTCCACCTAAAAGGACAATGAGAGCACTTCCTCCTTCCCCACTGCATGTATGTCTGTAGGAAGTGACACAACATGTGGTCTCTGGGAGGCATTGCACTTGGTCTGGAGGGTGGGATGGAGATGGAGCCTGATACTCCATCTCTAAAAGGTTTCCAATCACTGCTTTAGTATCTTCTCTTTCAAGTATCTTGAAAAATGAATCTAAATTCCTTCCAAAATTGCATTTTTCTTCCCATAGATTTATTTTGTGTACAATTGGTCTTTCCTTCTTTTTTTTCAATTTTCATCTATAATTACATTTCTAATTTTAATATAGTATGCTAAGGACATCAAAGTTAGAGTGAAATGCGACATTTCTGTTGTTATTGAAGTTGAATGAAAGGGTGAGTAGCTAGCAATCTCTTCATGAAGACTGAATGAAATGGAATTCCTTTTACATTCAGTGGGGTTCTCCTTGGCAAGGATAAGGACTACTTCATTTTATGAAATAGGGGTGAAGGCAAGGTAGGAGAAGCTATCTGAATTATATTGGATCACAAGAAATGGGAGCTTTTGGTCAATGTGATTTTTTTAGTAAAATGTGGCATGATTCTTAGCTGATCCAGGTACAAAGTATAGTGATCTGCACTTTCTACTGACTTGATAAGTATCTGAAACATTGAAATGATAATAGGAACTTGAATTCGGTTTGTGCTGAATGAGTAAATTTAATGTTGACTATATTTCTATAAAATTATCAACCAAGGTCCAGTTGAATTTTATAAGATATTGAAAAAGTTTCATTTTGTTTGTCTGAATCAGATTATTTATTATAATCTTGAGATATGTTTATCTGAATCATATGAAAATAACAACATTATTTTATGCTTGATAATTTCTTTATAGTTACCACTGCAGGAGGGGAATTCTCTTACAGAGCTGAGTGAATGGACTGGGCAAAGCATCAAGGTTGCACAGAGACAGAATGGTTAACATACAAATATCTATTCAACTGAATCCCGGTAAAAAGTAAGATAGAAACAAAACATGTATTTTCATGGGAGAGAGAAGAATTGAGGTAGTATTCATTCAACATTTTTATTTGCCTGAATATTCCAAATTCTCATTAACATGGCATGTTGTTGTCTTTAGCTTAAAGCTTCCCAATTTTAAACATTAATTATAGTGTAGATAATTCATGTTTTCAGAAAAGGGACACCATATCCTTTTGAATGCAGAAACATTTGTCTATTTCCCTTATATATTTAAGGATTTAGCACTCTTACTAAGCAAAAACCTTTATTCGAGTCTCATTATAAATAAAAATAACCCATTTTGGGAAAAATGGATCAACTTTGATAAGAAAAAATACCATTTTTCGTATCAGCAAAATTTTGCTCTTTTTTTCAAGCAAAATATTACTTGGCTTCAATTGCTTTGAAACTTGTGAAAGTCACAAATTTAGTAATCACAGAAATTATTTCACAACTTAAACATGGAATTGAGGAAGCATGGCATAGTGGAAAAAGAACCAACTTGAGAATGAGAAAAACATTAGTTTAAGACCCATCCCTAGGGGGCAGCTGGGAAGCTCAAGGGGAGCGAGAGCCAGACCTAGAGATGGGAGGTCCTAGGTTCAAATCTGGCCTCAGAACACTTCTCAGTTGTGTGACCCTAGGCAAGTCACTTAACCTCCATTGACTACCCTTTACCACTCTTCTGCCAGGCAACCAGTACACAGTATTAGTTCCAAGACAGAAAGTAAGGGCTTAAAAAAAAAGACCCATCTCTGACATAGATTAACTCTTGGTCAGTCCTTAATCTTTCAAAGTCCTTGATAAATTAATTAAAAGCACATTTTATAAGGAATAATATATTTGATTCAATGGACTATTTCCCCCAAGAATTGAAATTATAGGTATTGATAAATCAAAATATTTTACTTTTCCAATTTTGATATCTTGAACAAAAGTAATGAAACTTTGGCACTCTCCTTAGAATTGGCACTCTTTTTAGAATATTTTTATATTTCAGTGTGATTTTGATCCTTTGGTCTTTTAAATATCCAAAATGTAAAAAAGAAAATTTCATGATAGAATAAGACATGAACTTCTGCAAATAACATGAATCTAATTCAGAATCACAAGATCTTGGCTATAATGGGGACTTAATTGATTATCTTGTCTGATTCATATAAGAGTGAAATCTTTCCTACAATGTAACTGACAAGTAGTCATTTGCTTGATGATTTCAAGCAAAGAAAAAATATATTTCCACCTGAGGAGATTTATTCTACTTTCTAATTTTGGGGAATACTTTCCTTCTATCAAATATAGATAGAGGATTTCCCCTCTACCCTTGATGTCTTGATTGTATTAATACATATATATTCAATTCCTATTTGTCTATCATCCTATCAGTCCAATTAGACATAAATAAGTAGATCCCAAATTCATGAGAAATACAGTTTATATACACAATTGTCTCCTGTACTGCCTGAGAAAATATCTCTTGAATTGGGGAGGGGAAGATATATATATATATATATATATATATAT
>NC_058130.1:470007731-470041161 GCF_016433145.1 Gracilinanus agilis | reverse complement strand
GAGAGAGAGAGAGAGAAAGAGAGAGAGAGAGAGAGAGAGAGAGAGAGAGAGAGAGAGAGAGAGAGAGAGAGGGAAAGGGAGAGAGATTTCCTTTCTAGCTTTAAATCTGTGATTCTAGAAGTACAGAAACCATATTTTGCTGATCTCTGGTATTCTCCAGGGATCAGAGCATTCTGTGCATGAAGGTACTTAGATGTTGAATTGAATTGAAGTTCTAATCTGAGAGTTCATCCATCTGGAAGAGCTCCCATGCAAACCAATTACTAGGCAAGGAATAAGACCCAGAAGAAGATATAAATATCTACTGGTGATCATCTCCCCTGGGTCTGACCTTAACCCCTCGTCTGGCCTATAATAAGCATGGCACATAGGTCAATCAATTAGATAATGACTTCCAGCAAGAGCAGACTACATAGCTGACTCTTCTTTGAACTCCATGCAGCAGGACCAGAGGACCCAATTTTATCTAAATCAAATGGGAAAGAATAAGTTTACTACTGTTGACTTAGTTTTTAGATGTTTCTCTACATGGAATATCTAATTAGGACAAGTTGAAGTGCAATGTAGGCAATCATACTGTGAATGCAGTTGGTATCGATAGCCAATATATGTGATTTAGGATAATGAAATATCTTTGTCTTAAATTCACAACAACCCAAGCAAGAATCATTGGAATTTGGTACTGAATAATATAGTTTATTTGCAGGTGTCACAACAATTTGACCTTACAAGCTTCCTCACATTATAATCCTCATTTTGAGTTTAATGATGGATTTTCAGACAGCTTTGTGGTATGGGGGCTAAAAATTTTAATAACTAAGGAAACAGTGCAGACTCTGAAGTTAATAGGTAAGACTCTAACAGTAACTTTATTATGTATATACCCCAAAATGATAAAAGAAACTAATAATCTCTAACTTGAAGAATTTTGGTTGAAAAATTTGATTGCCACCATTCTTGGCCTTAGTTTTAAGTTATCTACTATAGAAACACTGATTTGCATTTTGATAGATAACTGTAGACTTTTTTCTTTTTTCTTTTTAATTTTTAATTTTTTTAATTTAAAAATATTTTTCCAAGTTTACATATTTCATTTTCTTTCCCTGCCCTCTATTCTCCCCCTCCTAGATCTAATGAGCAGTTCCACTCTGTTACACAAATGTTATCACTTATACCTATTTCCATATTTTTCATTTTTGCAATAAAGCAGTCTTTGAAAACCAAAACCCCAAATCATATATCCATATAAACAGATTATGTAATTTATTTTTCTTCTGTGTTTCTACTCCCACAGTTCTTTCTCTCAATGCAGAAATCATTCTTTCTCATAAGTCTCTTGAGTCTCTTGAGATCATCTTGTATTAGCAAAGTCCATTATATTGTATTGTTCCACAATATTTCACCTTCTGTGTATAATGTGCTCTTGGTTCTGATCATTTCACTCTGCATCAATTCCTGAGAGTTCTTCCAGTTCATAAAGAAATCCTCCAGTTCATCATTCCTTACAGCACAGTAGTATTCCATCACCAACATATTCCGCAATATGTTCAGCCATTCCCCAAACAAGGGTTACTCCCTCATTTTCCAGTTTTTTGCCACCACAAAGAGTGAGGCTATAAATATTTTTTTACAAACTCTTTTCATTATTATCTCTTTAGAGTTTAATACCACCTAGTAGTAGTATTGCTGGATCAAAGGTTATGCATGCTTTTAAAGCCTTTTAGGTATAGTTACAAAATGCCTTTCAGAATGGTTGAATCAATTCACAACTCCACCAGCAATGCATTAGTGTCACAATTTTGTCACAACCCCTCCAACATTTATTATTTTCCTTTACTGCCATATTTATTAATATGCTAAATGTGAGGTGGTATCTCAGCATTATTTTGATGTTCATCTCTCTAATTGTGAGAGATTTAGAACACTTTTTCCAGTGCTTATTGATAGTTTTGATTTCTTTATCTGAAAACTGTGATTGCTGTAGACTTTTAAAAGTCTCTGTTAAGGAAATAATTCCACAACAGTCAATGAAAAACTTGGACCTACAATGTCGGGGAAAGGTATGAACTGATAACATTTCTTCTTTAGCAAGAGTTTTAAGAGTTTAGCAGTATGTAAGAAATTAAGGTAAAGATGATACATGGCTGGCAAATACCACTAAAGAGTGTCTTTAATGTCTTTTCTTTTACAAATGCAATATAACTCAATCACTTCATAGGATCAAAGAATTAGAGATACAAATGTTGCCAATATTATTCATTTTACTTTTATAACTTCTTTCAGATATGGCCCCTTCTTTCTTCTAACAATGTTACTACTTTGGCACAAACAGATCTTCATTTCCTCAAGCCTGTCAGTGTCACTCTCAACTCAATCACCTCCAGTGACTCTTTTGTCTCCGGGATAAAATATAACATTTTCCATTTTAAGGACATGCAATGCCTTTTACAATCCCTTCCCACCCTTCTAATCTTCTTACAACGTTTTTCCTCTCCCATGTCCTGTCTCCCACCTACCCTACAATATCCCCTTTGTTGTACCTTGCACAAGATACTCTAACTCTAGACTCTAGGTATTTTTCACTGGCTCTTTTTTCTAACTCCTAAGATATTCTTCCTCTTCATCTTCACTTCTTGGCTTTCTTAGAATTCTTTAAGTTCCAATTACAACTCCATCTTCCAATAGAATCCTTTCTAATTCCCCCATAATACTCATTCCTTCCATTTGTTATCACTAATTTATCATATAAAGGCATATAAACATATGTATCATACATATGCTTGTACAAAGTTTGTTCATGTTGTTGTTTTTTCTATTTAGACTGTGAGCTATTTGGGATCAAAGATTATTTCTTAATTCCTTTGTCTCTCCGGAGCTTAGCATGGTGTCTGATATAATGAATGCTTGATAACATATATTAATGTACTAACCATAGAAGTCATTGAATCCAACTTCCTCAGTCTCTAAATTAGTAAATTGATAGGAAGAGAGGTTTAGTAGCTTGCCAAGGGCTACACAGCATAAAAGTTGGCTGAAACAGGATTTGAACTTTAGCCTTCCTGATTCCTGGCGTACTGCTTACCTATGCTTCATGGCTGCTCATAGAGGCTTGAACGCATTTCTTTTGTTTTGGCATTTACTAGTTATGTTGTTGAAATATTAAGACATAACTTAGAAATAATACAATATGAAAGTTTAGATATTCATGATATAACTAAATATGCTACCTTCCATTCAAAGGATCATAAATTTAGATCCAGAAGGGATTTGAGATCCCATTTAGATATAAGATGACATTTTATAGATTTTAAAATTGAAGCCAAGGGAGATTTAATAACTTGCTCATGATCACATACTCAAAAAGTACCCAGGGTTGAATTTGAAGCCAGGTCTTCCTGAATCCAAATCCAGAATATTATTTATAACACACCATGACCTTTCTATGAATATGATGGAATTCACTCATAAACTACCTGTAGAGTTTAGAAAATAAACTTGATAAATTCATTTTTCTCTTCTAAGTTGCCATATGTCATGGTTATTTAATTACAAAGAAATCTTGAAATTTCAATTTTACCCTCATTTTCACTTCTACTTTCATACATGTACAATAGTTAGAATAGAAGAGTTTGAAAAAGAGAAAAATCTGAGATATGATTGAAGAGTATGAGATTATATATTTAAAGCAATAATTAAATCAAATTTTGTGTAATCCCCAAAAATGGATGTTTAAATGTTCTATTTTGCCATATGAGTTTGCTATGTCAGAAAGAGTGCTTTACTTAGTCAGGAAAATGTAACTTCGGACACTCCGACACTTAATAGCTGTACAGCCTTTGACAAATCACTTATAGCTTCAGTTTTCTCATCTGAAAAATGTTTATAAATAACAATTATCTCACAGTGTTCATTTGATAATCAAATTAGGTAATGTTTCAAGTGCTTTTCAAACTTTAAAGTGCTATATAAACTATTATTACTATTATTTGTAATAATAACTGATTTTTTTCTAGTTTAATAGATAGGTGTCTTCTTTTACATGATGAACATGGAAATATGTTTTATACAATAACACATGTACAATCTATATTGTGTTACCTGCCATCTTGGGGAAAGGGCAGGGCTAGGAGTGAGGGAGACAACACAGATTACAAAATTTTAGAAAATGATTATTAAAAATTATACATATGTAATCAGTGATTTTTTTAAATTTTTAAATAATTTTAAAAATTGGTGTGTAGAATGGTTTCAGAAAACCTTGGGAAGACAAAATGAACTGATGCAAAGTGAAGTGGGCAGAGCCAGGAGATCATTGTACAGAGCAATAGCAATATGATGATCAAATGTGAATGAGTTAGGTAATTTCAGCAAAACAATGAGACAACACAGTTCTGAAGGGCTTAAGATGAAAAATATTCCAGAAGGGCAAAACACAAAACAAAAACAAAAAAAAAAACTGGAGTCTGAATGCCAATCTAACAAGACATTTTCTACTTCATTTCCCTCACCCTTTTAGATCTGTTTTCACTTTTGCAATATGACTAATATAGAAATATGTTTTGCATGGCTTCACATGTATAATCTATATCAAAGTTATGCCTTCTTAAAGAGAAGGGAAAGCAGGGAGGGATTGAAAGAATCTGGAACTCAAAAATTATTTAAAATATTCAATTGTCTTACAAACAAGAGAGAAAAATAAAATATTCTAAAATTTTGTGAAGGAAATATTTCTCTAAATGGTAGTTAAAGTAAAATATCTGTCGGGAAATTTTACAGCTAGTTAGTTCTCTATTAAAATGGGCACTCAAGGTTCTGATTTTTCATATAAAACCTCCTTTATTATTTAAAAGATTTGAACCTATGGTTACATTAGTTAAGAATGAATTATATTGTTTTCAGAAAACTCTTTGAGTGACCCTCAGTTTTTCCCTGAAACAAAAGCCCATTTTTTAATACTGATTCTTCTGCTAATGTGGTATGACTGATTCACAGAACACCTCAGTCTTCAAAGAATTCTGTTTGAAAGAGATTCCCTGCTTAAAAGCTAATAAAGAGATGAACAATGTGCCCTAGCAAAGTGCAAGTTGTTACCAATGAAAAACTGCTTAAGATAAGAGATGTGGAACAGCAAAAATGTGTGCTTGAAAGAGAAAGTGGTTCACTCTCATAGTAAGAGGCAATCCTAGCTAATAAATAAACTCTGTGGTTTATTGGTACTTTCACAATATCAAAAGATATAAAAGAAGTCTCCAAGTAAACAGTTGGACTCTCTGTAGACGAGTTACAGGAAGACACATATCTGTGTCACATATGATGAGGGAAATACATATAAACATAGCTTTATATAAATAATATAGCCCAGTTTATTAAATGACTTCATAAAATGTCCCTATTAATATATACATGTAAATGTACAGGCATATGTACACATATATATATTGAAATCTGTACCATAGGAAGTTGTACTAACATGGAGGTGCTCATAGTCTTCATCAGAGATGAATGGTAGATGTCTGCTTCACAGGAGGAAAGAAGTGAAGATAACAAGAAATATCAAGTCAGATGGAGGAACAGATTATTATTGTTTTCTAACATCTTCCCTTGAACTACTCAATTTTAAACATTTGATCTAACATTTATTCTTTCACTCTGTGATCTGGAGCATGAAAGGGTTGGAAGGCAAGAAAGTTCAATACCTAAGTAGACAGATTTTGTCAAATATTACTCCTACATTATTATCCTGAATCTTTCAGTTCTTTAATTAATGTCTCAGTGGGAAAAAGTCTCCTCTTAGTTAGTTTAATAGGTTTCTCAATTTCTGTCCAGAGTTTATTCTCAATCTTTAAGAATAGAAACAGAGCCCTTTCACTGGTGATCATAAGCAGTAAGAGACTATTGAAAGCAGTCAAAGAACAATGAAGAGACAATCCTAGACCACAGGATATTACCAGTGAGCACATATATTCTAGAAGTGATTTGAAATATATCATTCAAACAATGTGTGACTAGAAAAATATGTAGGCCAGTTATATAGCAAGTGTAAGGATTTAACACTGTAAAACATATATGATGAATTAAAATCAACAGAGAACTAAAATGTCTTTATATTATAGCCTAGATATAAATATATAAAGATAATCATTTTATTTTTTTTAGAGAAGAAAGAGATGAATCTGAAATACCATACTCTGGAAAAGAACAATCCTGATCCTCATGAAAGCTTATAGATGCAGGTGACCAAAAAGGCTCGAAGGTATCTTTCTGGGAATTAAAAGATAGTCCCCAAGATGTCTTGTTATTTTTTCCTGTTTTACTAAAAGTGAGGAAAATAATGAATTATCATCAAGTATACATTGATTAAATACTAGGTATTCAAATGTGATAATGCAAGCCATGAAATATCATGCTAAATGTTATTATTATTGTTGTTTTCTTAGCAATGGAGTAATATACTTTGGAGGAAAATTATCATATAATAAATTATTTTCCTTTTAAGGCCTTAATGTCTATTTGGGGAAATAAGACACAAGAAACAAGTGGATCAGAATTCATTATCTATCTATATAGTGTTGCCTAAAGGTTCAATAGTCATTCAGAAAATGGGAAGAACAAATGGGGGAATGATAAGAGAAAAATCCATGGAAGATGTGGGTCTTGCAATGGGCCTTCAAGACTTAGTAGGATATAAGGAAAGATAAAGGAATGTAGTAAAGCAATTTGAAAACCACAGTAAAAAATTCAATGAATGATTATTTTTTATTAGTGATAGTAAGCCATTTTATACAACATTTTCAGGTTTATACTTTTGAGATTTTCTTCATAACAGCCATGTGAGAATCGAGGCTTGGCGATGTCAAGTGAGTGCAAAGTTCTGGTCCTTGTAAATATTGGAGTTGTGCTTTAAATGCAGGTCTCCTAAATCCAAAATCAATACTCTTGCCAATAAAATATAGTGAATTAATTGATATAGATAAAAGGCACAATGCAAGCAAGAATGAACAGAATGTGTTTCAGGCTTGTTGGGAGAAGACTCAACTGAGAGAAAATATTGAGGAACTTAAGAAAATGAAATTGATGAGGAAAGATGTAGCCATCATATTGAGGATTTGCAATTCATGCAGGGGAACTTGAATTTAATGGAGTAGATAATAGAGAACCATTAAATTTTTTCATTAGTATAGTGAAATGATCAAAATAGTCTCTTAGATTAAATATAACAATAACATACAGCTTTGGAATGGAAGTGGGAGAGATTCAGTTCAGGTGGATCAGCTAAGAGATTGCTATAATAATTAAAGAATTTTCTCAATTATAAAACAAGATTACTTAATAAGATGTCGCCTTAGCATCCATTCTACCTCAAAATTTGATGTTTGAAAATTTGAGGAATACAGCTACAACCGTTTAATTACATTAATTCATAACAAAGTGGGAAGTAATGTCAGAAAAGATGAGAAAATGTGATTAAAAACTTAGGTACTGGAGATGATTAAAAAGATAAAGAAAGATTTACTTTTCTAAGTCTATAGTAGGACAGTATACACACTTCTTTTCAGTCTCATGATACATTTTAAAGGTATCGTGTATGGATAAACTAATTTTATTCTTTTAACTTAAAATATAAACCTATTGGACACAAAAGAAAATTCTTAAAAGCAAAGGGCTGATTTAGACAAGACTTGTCTTTCATCTACTTATGAGAAATTATATTTTCCACATGTTGACGGCATGTGTATTCACATTCTAAAAGATTTTTGAATATATAATACAAAATGATTTCAATTTCATTTTACAGAATTGAAGGAAATACACATATATATGATTTAATTCCATTTCATTGTTTCTATTAAAAAGTTAATATTTAATTATACTCCATTAAAAAGAAAAATGATCTGAAATATTTTATGTAGAGAAAAAAATTTTGGAGACAATAAAGTGACATAAAATCAGGAAATAAGGGAAATCACCTTTCCTGAAAAATACTTAAGTTTTTTTTGCATACTCTCATTTCTCTTTTGCTTCTTCCTATACACAGTCATTCTATCTCTTACTGAGCTCTCTTTTTAAACATAAATGTATTTTCTAGGCTATTCACAGCTGCCAGCTACAACAGATCTGATTGCTCTTCCTCACAGGCAACACAGCATCATTCAAAATACAGTCTTAAGAAAGCTGTTTCAACAAGTGTCAAGAATGGCAATGAACAGTCTTCAGTGTTCTTGACTTCACTTTCAAAACAATTTCTATAACAGTTCCTCAGCTATGTCACTGACAAATAAACAGACTCAGCTGTTATTTTTTTATATGCTCAGAAGGTGATTTTTCTAGTCTGAAAAACTTAGCTTCTGAAAATGCCCAATTCATAAGACATCTTATTGCCCTGGAGACTTCTGTGTAGAGTTGGGGTGCGGGGGAAAGAAACTAAAGAAAACAAACAAAAAATCCATCAAGACCAATAAAGTACCTGACTGATAAAGAGTATGCCTTTTTGGGAATAAAATGCACATTATTAAAAGTACAAAATAATAGTCTCTCCTCTTTTAAGAAAATTATTTTAGCCACAGAAATATCTAGATAGCCAACAGTAAGTCTGTGTATGGCAAAGTAATATAGAGGCAGAGAGGAATTAATCATGTTTAATAAACCTTGCAATTAATAAGACTGTGTTCCTATTGAATGCCTTTCTCTGGGGAGCCCTCAGTATTTTATAGACCTTGTCTAAATAAGCTTTGCAATTCCTCTGTGTACAAGAGTGCAACAAATGGATCAGTAGAGGAAGTCGAAAAGGACACTTATTTTTCTCTCCTTCCTATACCTCAGGCATTCTAGAAATTTTTCTATCTTTTACAATAATTGTTCCATGGAAAACCATTTTAATCTTTGAAATTGTTTATACTGACCAATTTGGGTTGCCCCAGATTTAGGACTCTTCATTCATTCATGTCATTCATGAGTATGTTAATAATTCATTGAAAGTTATTTTTTGAGTATTCATTTATTTGGATATATGTAGACATTAGCTAATATTCATATTTTAATATATAATAATCATATCACAAGGTTGTTCTCATGATCAAATATTTTAATGTAAACAGAATATAACACAATGAGGTAGTGAGATAAAATAGTAAGTTTGAGTTTTGGAGTTGGAATCAGGAAAATCTGAGTTCAAATTACTGCCTCAATAATTTATTAGCCTTCATCATTTTAAACTCTAATCTCTGAAGTGATAATAATATATATGTAAAGCATTTTATAAACAAAGTAATATTTAAAATGCTAGCTATTATTAGAGTAGGATGAATATATCAATAACTTAATGGTTCTTTTAGCTCATCAGCATTAAATCTACTTACCATCTTGGTCTTCTTGTGAAAAATATTAGTATTATCATTGTTAAGAGTCATCTTCTCTTAACATTCTATTCTACTGCCTTAGACCTGGGTTCTCAGAGGCTATGCCAGTCTATGATAACCTTGGGCATGTTCTGCCCCACTGGAAAGCTTTGAGCATGAACCACCAATAAAATGTATATTTGCTATCTTGGGACCAGCCTCTCTACATTAGGAGATATTCCTTATCAGACTGATCACAAAGGGATGGATTTTTCAAGTCTAAAAATAGTCATCTTAGTTATATATTAGGCCTTCTTCCTTAGTGGAAGATGTACCCAAACTGAAAAAAAAAATCCTTACACTATTAACAGTGATAAACATGGTGATGTGAGTTTAATAATTCTCTGCATTTTATGGAAACATTTTCTGCTTTACTAATGTTCAGGAAGAAATCTATATCTAGTCTATCTATTGTAATTGAGATTTTATATATATATATATATATATACACACATATATATGTGTGTATACACACACACACACACACATATATATATATATATTTGAGTAAGTGCAATATTATATGATGGGATGGGCATATACCTAGGAACAGTGTGCAAAAAGGAATAAATTCTAAGTCAGGGGACCTGCGTTCACATCATTAATTTGCTACCTACTTCCTGTGGGACTGGAAACAAGTAAGTTCACCTCTTTGGGCCTTGGTATTTTTATGTGTAAAAGTAGAGGAATGGACTAGGTCAGCAGGGGCCAAATATGGGCACACATGCCTAGCCAGCACTCAGGGAGCTACTCTGTTCCCCCTCTTCCTAGCACTCGAGGTTATTTTTTGCCTGCTCTTCTCCTCTGTCCCCTCCTTTCACTATCTGGGGTAATGCGAAGGGGTTCACAGCCAGCTTGGAAGTATAGTTTGGGCACCTGAACTTGAAAACCTTTGCCAACCCTGGACTATATGATCTTACCAGCTTTCAAAGGTTCTTTACCTTAAAGCCAGCAGGCTTGGATTCTCGTCTCCTTGCCTCGGCTGACTAGCTCTGTAGCACCTTAGATAATTTACCACCTTTTTGGGGGGTCAGCTTCCTCAGGAGATGAGGGGTTTGGAGCAGATGACTTCCCAGGTCTTCATCTAATCCTATATTAAAAGCGTCTGACTGTAGGACATCAAAGTAAATCAAACTTTCAGGTAAAGGTTATAATATTCAAAAGGGGCAACATGGAGGGTAGTATAAGACCTTGAGTAACAAAAAGTTTCTTTATTGACTTTTCATTAAATTTATTCATTGCTTACTGGTTGCTTTCGTTCTTATTCAGGAAGTCAGTCACAAATAAAAGTGGAAAGGCAATAGCTGATGCCAATGGCCCAAATCAGTACTCTGTCTGTCTTTGTCACTGCAATTCTATCTCTGTCTCTGTCTCTGTCTCTGTCGCTGTGTGTGTGTGTGTGTGTGTGTGTGTGTATGTGTGTGTGTGTGTGTGTGTGTGTGTGTGTGTGTGTGTGTCTTTCTCTCTCTGGCTTTGGCTCTCTGTTTCTGTCTGTCTGTCTTTCTTACCTCCACCTCTGTCTCTCTTTCACAGCAAGAGTCTTCATTCAGACTATACAATTCTTAAATTGGCCCTTTGGAGCTGATTATGTGGGAAGGAGGAGCAAAAAATATAGATGAAACCTTTTCCTGGTAAAGTACTTTAGATATTCTAATTTTCTAGTGCATTTCCCTCCCATTTACTGAATATGGAAATTATTTTATTTTTTTGTTTAGAATATTTTCCCATGGTTACATGATTCCTGTTCTTTCTCTCTCCCCAAACTACCTCTCATAGCTGACACACAATTCGACTAGCTTTTACATGTATCATTGATCAAGATCTATAATGGAAATTATTTTAAAAGGGGGACAATGCCTATAGTTATAGAATTATAAATAAAGGTTACAATATAGGCAAGCTTAGAAGGGATAAATAGAAAAGAGTCTTTTCTATGAGTAGATATCATTATGGAAATGAAGAGGAAAAAGGACAAAATCATATGAAGTCAGAAGTAATGGTGGTGGTAGAGGGAGTTATTGGGAATGGGAAGGAAAGGTTGAAGGTTTAGCATGGAAGCTTAAATGCTGTTGTTATTTACTGATTTTTAATCATGTGACTTTTCATGACCTTATTTGAGGTTTTCTTGAGTGGTTTGCCATTTCCTTCTCTGGCTCATTTTACAGATAAGGAAAAGGAGGCAAATAGTTACGTGACTTGGCCAGGGTCACACAGCTAATGTCTAAGGCCAGATCTGAACTTAGAGAGATGAGTCTTCTTGATTCCAGTCCCAGCACTATCCATTATAGCCCCTATTTCCTAAGGTTAACTTAGGCCAAAGTTAACATTTTAGATAAGGATTTTATGCCCTAAGGTTGTGATGGCAAGTCTTTTAGAGACAAAGTGTTGTGCCTGCCCTCACCTCAGCCTGTGCCATGCCCCACCCCCATACTACATGCTGGGCATGCCCCACTGCCTCCCTTACTCCACACAGGGGAGGGAGGAAGCACTCCCACTGGGCAGAGAGGTGAGTGAAGTGAGGAATGTCCTCAGCAAATGCAAAGAAGGGGGAGGGGAGGGGCCCTCGTGCTCCACTCCCCTCCAGCTCTGCTGCCTGTTAGTTGACCACCTTCTCCACTGTGCACTCCCATTGGACTGCTGGGCAGAGGGGTGGGGGACATGAAAAAATGTCCTTGGGTGTAATGGAGAGAGGGAGGGAAGCAGCTCTGCCCAAGGCCCTCTGCCTTTCTAGTAATAAATTCTAGGGATGAGGGGGAAGGAGGGAGGGTGGCCAAGTGCCCAGAGAGCACTCTGTGTGCTATCTGTGGCACCCGTGCCATAAGTTTGTCATCACTGTCTTAAGGAATAAAGAAAATTGTTGCTACAGACAATTAGGACTAAAGGAAATAGTAAAACCTTTCATAATAAACTCAATTTGCTTTGTTATCCAAAACCAGAGACAAATTAATATGGTCTCATAAGAAGACTAGCAGTTTTAGTCTCATAGTTAAATCCTATCATATATTAGGAAAATTTTGTGCATAGTCAAACCAAGAACTACTTTCTCCCTTTATGTAAATATTGGGAGGACATGTGAGTTGATATGATCTTAGAAAAATGTCCCAACATAAATGACTAATAAGAAGAGCTTAGTTTGGAAGTATTTCTGGGATGTTAGTTCTACCATTCCTCCAGAGATCCAATTTGTAGAAGCAGGGAGGTGACAGAGTAGAGAAAGAATTAGACTTAGAGACAAGAAGACTTGAGTTTGATTCCTACCTCCAGTACTTAGATAAATAGCCCTGGACAAGGCACTTAAGCTCTCTTAGCCTCAATTTTCCCATATATAAAATGAGGCTAATAATAGTACCTTCCAACTCATGGTTGTTGTGAAGATCAAATAAAATAGTGTATGTAAAGCATTTTCTTAATAATAATGATTATCTTTTTGCTCTAGGTGCCATGAATGCTCTCCACACATCTGAAAGGTAGGAGAGAATAGAGGCTCTTAATTCATTCATAGATCATAAGAAGTAGACAGATCATCTAGTTCAACTTCTTCATTTTATAGAAAAAGAAACTGGGGTCCAGAAGTGATATTAATTATTCAAGGACACATAGTTAATGAGAGAAGAGGGATGCTAATCTTGTAGCTTTTCAGTATCACTTCACTGTATTGTTTTTGCCTTTTTCTCAACAAAATGGGTGAATTCCATAAATGAACAAATATATAAAATCCCTGACAATAAGAACAATAAACTTTACTTGAAGATGTTTCCAAGGACATATTTTAAAAGAAGGATTTTTCCCCTAGAGTAACAACCTAAGAAAGATTAAGCTTTAGATCTCTCAATATTTAAACAAAAGAATTTGAGTTAATAGTAGATGATTTTGTAATTGTTCTCATGTTGTTTTAATTTCCCCATTTTTTTCCTGGTTAAGACTGATAATACTTCAATAGTTCAAGGAATTGTGATTTTTATCAGTGTGGATGCTCATCCTGCCAATGTATATTATGGGTCATCGAGTGCTAAATAGGTGGATGCTATCCCTAAAATTTTCATCAATTTGAGGTCAAGCAGGTAAAAGAAGATGAGTGATTAATAGTAAAAACTCAAAAATCTTAAGAATGATCATGTGCTACTATCAGAGAATCGGGCAAAAAGAAAATGAGATGCTTCTTTCTTCACCTCTACAAAAAAGGTCAGTGATGAGAGAGCAAGATTTGGAGAATAGGTACCATTAGCATGAAATAAGCAAAAGGAAATAAGTGGGGGCTCTCTGATAGGAGAAAAGGAGAGCATGAGGGGAGGTCATAAGAATATTATATGTTAAGGTCACCACATAGAACCAGTGAATATGTAACACATCTTGAAATTATAGTTATTTTGGAGGAATGATGCTTTTTAAGGCCAGGGGAATTTTAGCCATGGATTAGAAAGAAATTAGTGAGGTTTATCCAATTTAGTAGAGTGTGGCAGATAACAACCTGGGCCAGACTACATAACAACCAGTCTATTCTACGTATGTTTTAAAATGAACTATAATGAGGATGATGGTAAAGAAAAATTGAGAGACTAAGCAGGTTACCGGTTGGAGTGGGGAGGGGAGTCAGATTTCAAAATGACAAACCATGGGGACAGTTTTACTAGGAGCTTTACAATGTTAAACTGAAGAACTCACAATTCAACAGTCATTGGCTGGGTTCTAACATAGAAGAGGAAGGTCAGAGGAGATTCAGTGAAGTCACAGACAATAGTGTCCCTCTAAGTAGGGGGTGCTGGTGGGGTTGGAGTCTCTACTCTTTCATACCTTAAAATATACCTATCTCTGCCAGACTGAGTAATCAGCAGGTATAGTGGGAGGAATGGTGGTTGTGGAATTTTAGTACCTGGATTCAGACACTTCCTCTGACACTTATTAGATGTATAATTTTGGTGAAATCATTTAATTTTTCTGAGCCTCTATTTCCTCATCTGTAAAATGGCCAAATTTGACTAGTTGACCTAGAATGTTCCTTCCAGATCTAGAGATTATAATTACTCCCTTACATGCTACATATATTTTTTTTGGAAAAAAATTTATTTAATTAATTAACAGAATATTTTTCCATGGTTCCATGTTTCATGTTCTTTCCCTCCCCTCCAAACCCCCCACCACAGTGTATACTACAGATTTTTAATTTAATTTTCAAACACTTATTATTTCCATGTTATGTTAGAATCTTATGCCTTCTTTTCATCCTTTGCCACCATTACAACTTAACAGAATAACAGCATTCGAGAGGAGAGATGACTGACCAACCTAAAACCATAAAGTAGACCCCCTGGTCAAAAGCTTGCAGGCTTCTCTAATCTCTCACAGTGGAAGGTAAGATTACCTTTACTTCCTACAGGCACTGCTAATGAAATATATAAACAGACACCTACAATGAGTGCCCATGCCAGCATTCCCATCGGGCATGATTTCAGTTCTCTGTCAGCCTAATGATTTCTTCTGCTTTACACATGTTTCAAAGGACTTCTCTTCTCAGCACCTCCTGCCCCAGTTTTAGCAAGACAGGCAACTCACAGTGCAATTTCATAGATACTGATATGTCACCTGATTTCCCACAAGCACTCCATTCTCTAGAAAGGAGGGATATTTTTACACTGTTTTGCCTACTATGCACTGTGCATCCTTTACATTAAGATCAATAAGGATTGAGTTCCAATCTGATCTATAGCCTGTTCTCTAATTGTTTCCTCTAAATTGTAAAAAGTATCACTCCTGGGACCTCCTAACTGAATCAGGATCTGTGTGTTGCTCTGCTTTCAGGGCAGATAACCCGGGTGAACAGAAGCACTCCTAATTCAAAGCCTAGTGGACCACTTAACAGAAAGCAGTTTCCTCTATCCAACTGCTTAATCTAGAAATCCAATAGGGTTTAGCTGCCACAACTACCACAGGTCTCTTCAGGTTTAAAAAGGTTGACATATCCGGTTTGAAAACATCTGCTACACACTCTGGTCATATGGTAACCCTTAGGAAATGGTTCTCTGAGGCAAAGGCACATTTTTGGAACCTCGTGCCATTTAAAAATAAGCATTTCACATCCTCATTACTACCTCTCAGATGATTCATGCAAAGAAAAGCCCTTGATGGGAGCCAATGCAAACTTTGTGCCTTAAGAAACCATGTTACACAATATGATTAAGGTTCACACACAGGAGGAAGTTTATTTTATTTACTGCTCCAGAGGAATACTTGCCAATAAACCATGTTTACAACATGCCAGGAATTGACAATATATACAGTCTCTGTACAGATTTTGGACTGAACATAAATTTAAAAAAAATAATTTATCCTATCTAATGATACCAGTATGTTTAGCCAGTTGGATTAACTTAACTTTTGGGATGGCTAGGCTTATTTGTTTTGTTTAATCAATGAAGCAATATTAAATAGCCTTCACTAATCCAAATGTTTGATAGGTTATTATTTATATTTAACTGATTCTTATTTGATATTATATAGATACACTTTAACCCCACAAATATCAATGACAGACATAATGAACTTTTATTTTAATGAGTTAATATAATTATAATTTAATTAATAAATGCCATAATCATCATTGACATGGTGATTTATTTTTTTAATTTTTAAAAAATCATTTTATTTTTTAGAAAAAAAATTTTCCATGGTTACACTATTCATGTTCGGATTCTCTTCCCTCCCCAAATCCTCCACCCCCATAGCCAATGCACATTTCCACTGGTTTCTTCATGCGTCATTAATCAAGATCTATTTCCATATTATTGATAGTTGTACTAGGGTGATTGTTTAGAGTTTACTTCACAAATCATGTCCGCATCAACCCATGTGTTCAAGCAGTTGTTCTTCTTCTTTCTTTCTCCTCCTGTAGTTCTTCCTCTGAATGTGGGTAGCGTTCTTTCCCATAAATCCCTCAGAACTGTCCTTTGTCATTGTATTGCTGCCAGTACAGAAATCCATTACATTCGATTTTACCACAGTTTATCAGTCTCTGTGTACAATGTTCTCCTGGTTCTGCTCCTTTCACTCTGCATCAATTCCTGGAGTTCTTTCCAGTTCACATGGAATTCCTCCAGTTTATAATTCCTTTGAGCACAATAGTATTCCATCACTAGCATATACCACAATTTGTTCAGCCATTTCCTAATTGATGGGCATCCCCTTGTTTTCCAGTTTTTTGCCATCACAAAGAGTGCAGCTATAAATATTTTTGTACGTTGACATGTTGATTTAGAGTTAACCATAAGGAACTTTAAAACACTTAAGCACTGCCTTACTTATATTATTTGAAAAAATCTCACTTATTGTTATTGACATTAGCAGGAATCAGATCTAGTCATAGTAAAGTTATTAGAGTTGCTTTCTTTTTTTCTAATTAGTATCTTTGGCAGACAGACCCTTTGTCAATGGTAATGTTTTTAATTGCATAAAATAATATACATCTGAATACAAAGAAATTATAATGAAATAGTAACAAAAATATTCATAGACTTCACAGAGAAACCAAAGGATCCATTTTAACTGTAATCAAATGATAAACAGTAAGATTTTATAGTCTCTCTTTTTTATCAATAAATTATAAAATGCTAAAGATGTCATTTATGGTAGAAAAGCATGAAAATTTTCTTATTTCCTTCTTATATGTTCACCAAGGATCCCAATTATATGTCAGTATATAGTACACATAGAAAGTAGGTATATTGGCTCAATATTTATTAGTATTCTTTCTATCACTTTTATGCTAATGAGATTTCACTTCCTTCTATTTGACCTTACCCTAAAAAAATCTTTGAGAGTCACTGAATGAAGTGAAATGATGTCAAATTAAAATACTTTTCCAAAAGGCAAGGAAACTTGGTCAGTGCTCGAGGTATTATCATTAAATAATCAGGCCAGTTGGAAAGGGAGAGGAATTCCAGATTTTGGCATGTATGACTTTTCAGAACACTTCTGAGGAGTAAACATAGTACTGTACTAGGGTTGGAAAAAAAGATATCAAGTAGAGCCATAGGTTCAATAGCTATTTTAAAGTAGATGAGGGTTGAGAGAAGTCCTGAGAAAATTTTATCTCCGTTCCCAATTTCCCCTGCCAGAGCCAGTGAATTCACGGATAAATAGTGCTACTTTATTATCCAATGTTTCCAACACAATGAATTTTTCCTTGACCACAAAAGAAGCCAGAGTCACCAGAGATAGAAATAAATCTAAAATTAGTCAGAATTTTCCAAACTTGGAGTTTTGAGCAATTGTTAACATAACTTTTAAATCAATATAATTATCCATAAAGGTAAAAAAGGAGAGATTCACATGGATATTGAGTCATTATATTGGTCCCTAGGTTTAACATAAATAACTCTAATATAGTGTTTCATGTACAAGATATATACAGAGCGTAAAGAAAATAATCTCAGAGGGAAGGGATTAAAAGTTTGGGTGGAGGAGAGAAGTAAGAGAAAACTTTTGAAAAAGGTGACATTCGAGTTGAAAATGGAAGAACATTAGGAAAGCCTGTTTCCTCTAACTGATTGCTCCCTTTGTCATCTTCACTTTTTTACTTAATTTCTCTTTCTTTTGTTTTTTAAGCCCTTACCTTTTGTCTTACAATAAATAGTAGGGTTTAAGTGACTTGCTCTGGGTTACACAGCTATGAAGAATCTAAGACCAAATTTGAACACAGGACTTGCTGTCTCTAGCCTGGTTCTCAATCCACTGTGTCACCTAGCTGCCTCCTCTTTTACTTAATTTCAATCTCTCCCTTTTTACTGAATCATTCTCTACTGCCTACAAATGTAGGCATATCTTTCCAATGCTGCAAAACCTTCTTTTGAAGCTTCTATTGCTACTGTCTTTCTATATCTTTTCCCCTTTGTTGTAGACTGACTCAAAAAAGCTGCAATAAACAGGTACCTCCACTCTTTCTTCTCCTACTTTCTTCTTAACTCCCTATAATCCATCTTCTTTCCCTATTATTAGACCAAACTAGGCCTCTTCAAAGTTACTAATGATGTCTCAGTTGCCAGATTCAATGACCATTTCTCAATCATCATTTTTTATTTAAACTTTGATGAAGCCTTTCCATTGTTGATCATTCTCCTTGATGGTCTTTTTTGTCTATGTTGTTGGAACAATAATCTCTTGTTTCTCTTTCTCTGTCACCTTTTTTGAATCCACTTAAATATCATACTCTTTGAGCCTAGATGTCTCTCAGGGCTACACCTTGGGCCATATTCTTTTCTCTCTTTATACTACTTCAATTAGTCATCACATCAGCTCCCAAACATTAATTATCTCTTTGCTGATGATTTTCAAATCTGCCTATCCTGTCCAATGTCTCTACTGTCTTCAAATATCACATTTCCAAAAACCTTTCCGATATCATTAAATGAATGTTTAGTAGATATCTTAAACTCAGTAAGTCTAAAATAGAACTCATCTTCCCCCCTAAATTATCCCTCTTAACTACCTTCCTTATTATTATAGAAGAATTCATCCTTCCAGTCTCTGAGTTTTGCAGTCTATGAGTCATCCTGGACTCCTCATTATCTCTCACCACCACATCCAATCTGTTCCCTAAGTCAGTAGATTTTTGTCTTTCTAACAGCTCTAAAATATTCTCCTTTCTGAGGGGATGTAGCCAAATTGGTACACTAATGAATTGTAGGTAAAGTTGTGAACTGATCCAACCATTCTGGAGGGCAATTTGGAACTATGCCCAAAGGGCTATAAAACTGTGCATAACCTTTGATCCAGTAATACCACTACTGGATATGTATCCCAAAGAGATCATAAAAAAAGGGAAAGAACCTACTCGTACAGAAATATTTATAGCAATTCTTTTTGTAGTCACAAAGAATTGGAGACTGTGGGGATGTCCATCAACTGGTGAATGGATGAACAAATTGCGGTACATATTGGTGATGGAATACAATTGTGTTTTAAGAAAGGATGAGCAGTATGATTTCAGAAAAAGCTGGAAAGATCTGTGGGAACCAATGCAGAGTGAAATAAGCAGTACTGGGAGAACATTGTACACAATAACAATATTGTACAATGATTATCTGTGAAAACTTGGCTACTCTCAGCAATGCAATGATCTGTAACAATCCTGAGTCTTATGATGGGGAATTTTATACCTCCAAAGAAAGAACTGTTGGAGTTGTCTTTCACATCAATGTATTTATGGTTTTATTTTTGGGTTTGGGTTATGTATGAGTTTGCTCTTACAATGACCAATACTGAAGTGTGTTTTTCATGACAATAAAAACAGAATTAAAAAATATTCTTCCTTCAGTCCCCTGACACTGCTACCACATGCTTCACACCTGGACTATTATAAAAGCTTCCTGGTGGTCTCCTTGTACATCCTTCCTCACTTGAGTTCATCTTCTATTCAGCCACTGAAGTGATTTCAGTATTGTTATATCTTATTCCCCAACACATACTCTTCAATCCAGTGACACTGATTTCCTAGCTATTCAAAAATATGATTTTCTCTCTGTCCCAGGCATTTTATCTTTCTGACCCTATACCTGGAATGATCTTCCTTCTCCTCTAGACATAATGAATTCACTTCCTTCCTTTAGCCCCCAACTAAAATTCTTTCTATTACTGTAAACCCTTTCCCAAGTCTTCTTCATTCTAGTTACTTTTATAGTAAATTATTTCTTATTTTTCCTATATCATCCATTGATGCTAAAGCTCACTTTTGAACAAAATATTCCTTTTAATTTTAAAATAATATATTCCATTTTCTCTTCAAATTCCTCACAAATGTGGAATAATCTGAATGTACATTCCTTCATATCTAAGAGCCTTTTTCCTGGCAACGTAAAGAATGTGTGATTTGAAATGCTACAATTTAACTCCTACCTTGAAGATTTAAAAATGGATACTTTGTATTTCATTTATATATAGATTATTAGTAATTATTTTGCTTTCTGTTATCTAAACTTCTAGACAGTATTACTTTCTGTATTTCTCCTAAAGCATGATAATTAAACCTTTAGTTTTTTTTATTGCAACAACCTTTAAATTATCTCTGAATTTTATCTTCATAGTCATTTGCTTTTGTTCATGTGGAATTTATGTTCTTTCATAGTTCTTATTTTTGCTTCTGTTTTGCCACATCTTTTTACATGTTTTGTTATAAATCCTTAATTCATATCTTTAAAATCTTTACTAATATGGACATATTCTCAAACATTTACTTTAAGTGACTGATCTAGTGTTCATTTTATTTAATTTGTCTTTGAGAATTTTAACTTTGATTTTAGTTTTCATTTTAGTACCTTTTGTAAAAATATTTTTAAACTATTGTGGACTTCCTTAACGTTCTGTGATATTTGATTCACGGATATTTTTTGCTTCCCTTTTCTTGAAGTACAATATCTATTCATTGTGTTAGTCTTTTAAAATTCTCAATTATATTTTCCTCCATTCTGTCAATTTTACAGTTAGTTTATATGATTTGGCATTAGGTTTGCATACACCCATTTTCAGGCTTTTTCTTTTGTTTCTGGATATTTTCTGACTTCCTGTCAATGACTATTCCTTCCTTTTCTACTGTCAGAAAACAAACTTTACCCAGTACATACTTCAGTGTTTAGGTAGACTTAGTATTCTCAAACTGGAGATTCTATGGGCATAAATTTCTTGTCCTGTTCAAACTCTGCCAGGTGAGTACTAGCAGAAGATAGATTTCTAGCACCTTTGCGTCCAGTAAGGAAGTTCTGTTAGCTTCCTTTTTACTACCTAGTTTTCCCATCCTCTCATAATTCTTTCTTCATTCTACTGTGCAGCCAGGCAGAATACATATTTTCTGCCTCTGTGTAATGTCAGTGGGTAGGGTTCAAAGCAAGTCAATCCTATGTGGCAGTCATATAGGAGCTAACATAGGTAGACCCTCAAATTAGACTAACTGGCCATACACATTATATATAAAAGTGTTTTATGGTAAAAGAGAGAGTAAAAGTAGCTAGTTTAAATTACTATTTTTATACTAGAAATTTTTACTTTAGTAGAAGTGTTTGTCTTATTGGCATGTCTTTATATACTTCATATTTTGACACATTACCTCATTTTTTGAGTTTGTTTCAATGGGAGATTTATGTTGAAAACAATCATTCTAACATTTTAGTGATCATGTGACTGGACCACATGAGTCTATTTTTTCCTCTGCTTACTCTGCTTTATCCCAAAATCTTATATTTATGTTGTCCTCAGGGTTATGTACTTAAATCTTTTTACACTCTATTTCATTCATTTTAATTGTCTTCACTTATTGTCTCTAATGCAACAGATAAATCCTCAAATTACTATGTTTTAAACAAAGTTCTTTATCATCATCTCTCAAGCTTATCTTTATGAGTCTCCTATTTTTGTTAGAGGCAAGCTCTTCTGTCATTTTGGTAGACTAGCAGACTTGACATAATCTTTGACTTTTCCTTCTCCTTTCCTTTCCATCCTCAGTCAATTGGCAAATCCTGCCAGTTCTACCATTGTGATATATCTTCTATGTTTGCCTTCCTTTTCTTTCTATTTATACTACCTCCACAGTAGACAAGACCCTAATTACCTGTCACTTGTGACACTGCAATAGAATCATAACTACTCTCCACACCACCACCAGCCTCTTCTTTCCTCCAGTCTATTACGTATACCATTGTCAGTTTAATATTTCTAAAGCAGAGCTGTCTTCCATGTTAATCACTTGCTTAATAACCATTTTAGGGTTTACTATTACATACTGGCTAATGATCAACTTCCTTAGTCCACCATTCAAGTCAGTGATCCCTGACTTAAGTTTTTAATCTTATTTCTAAATCCTCACTTACACTTAGCCTGCTTCCCCCAAACCTTTAACACTAAAGTACTCATTATAACTCAAATATCCCATTGTTATTTTTTCCTTCCATTACAATGCTTATTATGTTCCCTTTGGCCAGAAAGACTACCTCTTTCATTGCAGCATCTCAGAATCCTTATCATCCTTCAAGGTCTATCTTAAGTTCTATTTCTTCCATTAACTCTTCTCTTATTCTTCCTAATTGGATGAAATCTCTATAGCCTCCAAACCTCTACCAACTTTGTAAGGAGCAGTTTGGGACATACATTCTGCCCCAGGCTATAGTTTGTGTACATCTCTCATCTTGCCTACTGAATTTTACATTTCATGAAAGTAGGGCTATGTCTTCAGTTTTGTATTCTCCATTATATCCAGCAAGAGGTCTTGTAATTATTAGAAAATGATGCATGTTTGGCTACAGAATGAATTTTAAAATAGAGTCATTGTATTTTACTACATTCAAAAATGCCTCTGATAACAGGATTTCTATGGTATTTACATAATTTAATAAGGTTCAATGTTTTCCATGTCTGTGGTGCCTGTTTGAAACTGTGACCTGCGAAAGTCATCCTCATGTCTGCTTAACAAGAGCCATGTCTCTACGTAGATCATACACTGACTGAGTTTAGCTTAATATTTTAAGCATTCTCTCTATCTTGGTGTTTTTTTTCTGTAGTTGTTTAACTAAACCCAATTCAATTGTAAAAGTTAAAAATGTTGAATGAAACATTTTTATCCCTTCTTTTTCTTCTTTTTCCTCTATGATACTAATACATTCTGGTTGAGGATTCCTACTGACCAGTGACATTCATGTAAGAATTTTATATATGTATATATATGTATACATATATATACATATATATATGTATACATATATATCTTTGATAGCTTTTGTAATAATATTTAAGTTATTTCAGTAAGCTAAAAAATCCATATTCTAGAATTCATGGATCATCTACTTATAAATGGTGTTATGAAGATACATACACTACTTGTATGGCCACAGGAATTTTCCTTCTCTTTTTACACTCAATGCAGAGATTCATGGTTCTTAATAGTAATCTTTCTTGCAATCTTTATTTTGATTTCTGTGATAGGAATAGGGTTTCTTAGCATTAGAAATTAATTTCCCTAAAAGGCAACATTCCAATCCTTGGAAATTTACTAGTTTGCATTCTTTGCCCAGCTTTCACATCAAAAAAGACCATAAATTATGTTATTGATATGAAGTTAAGGTTCTTCTAATTTGGTGGATTTCTGACCATTTGAGTCACCATTTCTTACCCCATTGCCCAGATATATTTCTATATTCACATGAGGCATAAGTCCAGAGAAGTGAAGTGTCATTTTATTCTTGTTGAATAACGTTGTTTTTGTAAGCCTCCTTTTGTAAATTGTATTAGGAATCTCTCATTTTGTCCTAGTTCAAACCTGAACTAAACAAGAATTGAACTGATTGTGACCCATGCTTCAAATGTTCTCCTTCCTCCAGTCTAACTACTGATGTATTTGGTTGCTTTTAAGTCCTGACTAAAATTCCTTCTTTTAGGGGAAGCATTCCTTGTTCCCTCTTAATTTTAGTCACTAGCCTCTATTATTCTCTTTTTACCCTACATAGCTTGCTTTGCATTTGTTTATTTGCATTTTTAAATTTATAAAGCCCTTTAAATTAAATAATACATACAAATACACCAAAAATAAGTTAATGTATAAATATATATATATACACATGTATATATGTCTATGTTTAATCATACATACATACATGCATACAAAAAGTATATGTATATATGTGTGTGGGTGTAGAGATGTGGGGGAGTGTATGACTCTGGTTTTGCATGTTATTCTCATTTGTTTCACCCAATAAAAATGTAAGGTGAGCTAGGGAAGATTTTTATCAATATAATTTAAAAATAGGGAATGGCAATAATGATTTTCCTCAAAGCTGGAAATCAAATATAGGAAACTGTAGGCACAGACAACCAATATTTGTATGCTTGGCATGGAGAAACAATTACTCAGTGATTTGTTTTTGTTTTCTACTTAAATTCTTTATTTAATGTTCTATTAATTTAGTATTTTCTATTTTTTGTAGATAGTTTTCCATGTCTTTACAATTATTGTTTTTGACCTATAATGTGTAAAATAGATGATTTTTCCTGCTTGTTTTTTATTTTAATCATTTATATCCATGATTAAATTTTTTATTATATTAATTATATATTTCTAAGTGTTTCCAAAGAGTTAGCCTATAATTTTTGCAGTTTTATAAGTTTTTAAAAATATTTTATCTATCTTATGAGTTCAAAAATTCCTCTATATGGCTATCTTAAAATTTATCATTAATTTTGTGATTTTTTTTCTTTTTCTTTTTGAAAAAATGTAGGAATATATGTATATACCCAATAAACATTTTTATAATGCATGTTTTATATGTGTGCATTCATGCTAATATATGCATAGTTAGATAGCTATAGATATTATAAAGATTATATTAGAAAATAACTATTGTTTTATAGTTTAAAGATAAGAAGTAGAGGAGCTGGCTTGAGGAAGAATTGGAGTTTTAAATAGAGCTGAGAGAGTGTTAATTTCAACTATTGGTAGTTATAACCATTATTCTATGACAGTTATACTCTCTGGGTGTGGCATTCCAGGAGGGGGCTTCTGACAGTCAACAGAGCCACATGCAGCTTCTTACTCTCTCAGGGCTAGAGAAGGCAACATCTTTGCCTCTTTCTCTCTATCTGTCTGAATGAAAGACTTGAAGGAGTGGAGTGTTTTCTTTTTCCAACTTGGGAAACACTATTCATTTATCTGTTACTGTTCATAGATTGCTTAAACTCTGAAAAGACCAAAGAAAACCTGCTCTTTGATTTGGACTCTGAGTCTGTTAAGGCTCAGAGTCCTAACTTGATTCTTGTGGAGACTCAACCAGCCACCCTTGGTTATCTTTATAACTTAAAGGCGAAATTAAGAGCTGTAGTGCTTAGGTTTATTTAGAATAGTATAAATTTTGTTAGATCAGGGAGGATTTGCATAGCCTGTGAACCACAGGAGAAGCCATTCCTTGCAGAACAGGGGAGTTTATTTGGGTGGAGTTAGAATCCCTTAGAATTAGAAATCCATATATATATATACATATATATATATGTATACATATTTAAATAAATATTTTATTTTTCATAAGCAAGAGTCGCTTTAGCATTCCTTGTGCCTGGCCCTGAAGGAAAGTTCATCTTTGAACTTCACTTCACTTACCACTGAAGATACTTTGATAACATCTATCACAATTCTGAACCTTTATTTTCTAGTTTTTTGTCCTTTATGTGTGTGCTTGCCTATATCATTTTTACAATATAGATGTTTATATGCATGCCTATATGTTAGAGTCTAGGTGTGTTTATATCACCTCTCTCAGGATATTAGCTATCTTCCAGAAATTTTTAGATAGTTTTTCATCCTTATCCTATCTTTTACATAATTATTAGTTCCAGGTCTTTTATTTAACCCATTCTGTTTTGTTGGGCTTCCACATTTTTTTCATTTTTCTTTGATAATTTCTTTTTAATATATGCTATTTTTGGTAGAAGGGTAGAAGCTTGAACTCCTTTGTTCTCTGGAATATATGTTTTCTCTCAATACTGTTATTTGTATGACTGAATTTTGATATTATTCAAATAATTTTTGAAGGTTTATTCTCCTAGGTTATTTGTCCAAAAGGGTTGTTTGTAATTGACACTTAACTACTATATTCCTTGGTGTTTAAGGAATTTTTTATTCTTATTCTGTTAGTTTTCTGCAGATTCCTCTGGTTAATGATTTTCTTCTCTGAATCAAAAGTTCTGTAATGTTACCTTGCAGGATTTCATGCAGATTTGGCACTCATTTTAATAAAATACTTCATTTGATTTCTCAAAGCCTTATGATACAGGTATCTGTAGATACTGAGGGTTCAATGTTAGTCATTTTTGCTTACACAGAGTTCACAAGTTGTTTTAATGTTGCTTTTTGTTTCTATTTGCCACTTTTACTTAAGTTAGCATTTTGTTTCTGAATCTATTACTTCTTTGTAGAAATTCATTAAAATGAATTTAATTTTTCTAACTCTGTTAGTTGTGACTTTTACTTCTGTATTGAGAGGTCTAATTTTCTCCCAAAATTTATTATTACTTTTTTCAACAGTGGTATATATCTTTTGAATCATACTGGAGTTTCTGTTGACTCATGATCTCTGAAGAATCCAATGGAGTCTGTATTTAATTAGGTCACCTTGGTTCATTCATCATCTTATTGTAATATTTTTACTCAATGTGCTTTGTAATATTTTAAATGGCTAGATACTTTTTCATCCTATCTGTATATCTCTCTATTGGTTTAGGTTGTTAGATCCCCTGAGAGCAAGGGCTTTTTTCTTTTGTTTTGACTTCTTTGTATCTTCAGGAATTAGTACAATGCCTGATACAAAACAGATGCTTAATAAATATTTGTTGACCTGATTTCCATGGTCTTTTGATTTTCAACTTTTCTTACATATTCCCTGACGATCACCTCTGGGCATCTTACTCATTGTTTTTTGTCTATTTCTCCTTCCACTAATTCAAAAACCTTTGATACTTGGCTGTTGGATCCACTGTGTATCCAATTCGTACGGGATGTAAGGGCTATTCAGTTTGGTTAGAATTGACTCTCTGCCCTAAATTATCTATAGGAGGGGAGGAATGGTCCCAGTTCAATTTCTACTTTCACTTCTGATGTTCTTAATATATATGTGATCATGTGTTTCCCTCTATCTAGTGGCTCTGAATGCTGTACTTTACATATCCTCTGCCTTATCTAAATCTTTTATACTAGTTTTTTTTTTCTCCAATTCCATTTTGTGGGCAGATAAACTATCTGCAGTTTCAGGGATATCTAAGTAGAATTTCTTCCTTGGGAAATCCTTACAGGTTAACCTCGAATCCTGATGTTATTATCTTTCTTGTTGTCAGTGCAGTGAGCATGTGGAATTGATAGGAAGTAGGCATGTTGAAATTGTGCTCTAAAAATTAAACTTGTGTGGTGTTAATTTATGCAGCTTTTTATTTTGAAGGAGTTCTGTTTTCTTATGTTGTAGATTCAGTTGTAATTGCTCCATATCTAGAAAATGAAGCCTTTATTTTAAGAATTTGGGTTTGGAGAAGCTTTAGAAAGTTACCAGACACCATGTTATTCACATTTAAATTGGTTATTTTTATGTTGTGTAGACAGCCAATGAAATCTGAATTATCAGAACTGGTACTAATCCCATTTTCCCTCCAATGGTAAAAGAATTAGAATGCCAGAATGTGAAGCTATATGAATGGTGTGATTTAAAGAACACCAGAAGAGAAACAGACCCCAAAATATCTGTCACACATTCTGCCATAGGGCTAGAAATTTTCAGAGATAGAATTTGTCTTCCTTTTGGGAGTGCCAATAGAACTGTTAAAGATACCAGCTAAATTGGAAGTATATTAATTGTTAGGAGAAAAACACTAAACTTAAATCCCATAATCATAGATTTCTTATTGATTTAATTGTCAGACACCTGATTGTTAAGAGGAATAAAAGACTCTGGCCAGATAAGTTATGCAAAAGTTGAAAAAAATTGTCTGTGTCTCCTGAGGTAGCTGTCCAGGGAGGAATATACAAAATGCTTGCTGTGGAGAGAAGTAGATTTGCTAATGGAATAATTGGAAAATAGCTTTCCATCAGGACTGTTGAAGATAAGTGTCTACTACTTTAAAATCTGACTAAGGGGTGGAACTTGGGGAAGGGAAACAAAGTAAGGAATATTTGAATGATTTTGGATACCATTTCTGACTTTTACAATTCAAACTAATAATGAGAAAAAATGAAGGCCTAAATCTAACTTTTAAAAATCAATTTTTAATCTATAGGTTTATCTTGTCATTTATGATATTATAAAACAGCTCTGAGAGAATGTTATGAATATATTGATCTGAACTTGAGCATTCTAGGGATATTGAATAAGCCACGCTAGGAAAAAAATCCTCAAACTACTAAAAAGTATGAATCAGTGGAATGGCCAAGGTTAAAAAATGGAATAACTCTTCCAAGTAAAGTAAAAAAGCAAATGGTGACGGATTTGATTTGTTGTCCATTAATAATATTTGTGTTTAGTTAGACTTTTATTTAATATATAATTATCCATTAGTGTATTAAACTTTATTTTTATTTATTTTAATATATAATTATTGAGCATTTGCCATATCTGAGGTACTGGGGTACTAAACCATTAAGGTGATATAAATGTGCTTGCCTTCAAGGTGTTTTCAATCTGTTTTATCTTTAATAATCCTTTAGAATGGATGTGACCCTGTATTTTGGGAAACTATTCAAGCAAACTATAGAAGAATAGAACTGTTAGTTTCTATGCAAAGGATTAAAGTAAATGTCTGGGCACAGAATATAACTATTTTCCAAGGATCAGTCTAGTTAAATACAGAAGAGCTTATCACAAATAGGGTGTTTATAGATAATGAAGGGATTTGTTATTGTTATTATTATTTATAAATAAACTTTGGTTCCAAGTTCTCATTTCATTTCTACTTTTGAAGTGGAAGTTATTTCTGAATGATGGAAAAGAGAGTAGAGAGAAAAACAATAACAACACTGATTTTAGACTGCCTATAAAGAGTGACTCAAAAGGTTACAGATCAAATGACATTTCCAAGAGTGAGGGGAAATAAAACAAATCTAGAAAAAATATTGTATAAAGTCAGATATATTAAGTGATATATGAGAGGCAAAACTGTGGTATTGGATTTGAGAAAAGACGGGCATTAAATCTTCATGGGTGAGGATCAGGGAAATCTTGACAAAAAAGAACATTTGTGTTTGAGCTTGAAAAATATAAAAAAAATCAATAAGGAGTGATGGGAAAGGAAGCATTTCATATACATAAACAGAATAACAAAGGCAAATATAGAGCAAAATGACCAAAACATTCTTCAGAGAATAGCAACACATCCAATTTGGATGCAATATACTGTGCATGTTGAAGACCAGTAAAAGATAAGGTTAGAAAGATATCCTGGAACAGTGGACAATGACAGCACTAGGAACTTATAGAGGAGATTATTGACTGAAATAAAAGACCTATGTGTACAAAAATATTTCTATATGCATTACTAGTGAGAACAAAATTCTGGGAACAAAATATATGTGCAGTGATTGAGAAATTACCTAGACATACTAAGGCACATGAAAAAAATGTTACATTATAGCTGATATTATTATTTCCTTTCTCTAAGTAAAAATGGATATTACCTATTCAGAAAAGTATATAAGAGTTGTATAATGTATTGCAGAGTGAAGAAAACATCTTATGTTGGCCAATAAACACAACTAGGGCATTGCAAACAAATTCAATATTGAGAAATGACAAAACTCTTGAAAAATACAATGTTCAATATTAATACTATTATACTGCCTCAGGGATTCACTCTCAACTCACATTGATATTGTTGAATTCTGTTTCCAGTGACTGGTTCATTATTTCTCTCCTCTGGTTTCTAAGATTAACCTTAGAGGGTGATAGAGAATTCTAGTGTTGTCACTCATAAGCCCCCATCCCTATCCTTTACATTGATTATCAGTCAGTAGAGCCTCAATTAGTTTAATGAAAAGGTGACAGAATAAGAATAGTCAATACAAAAATCTCCCTGCCCCAAAATAGCTTGGAACATGTTCTATTGCAGGGACACCAAAATTCCAGGAAAATATTTGGATTAAATTTAGAATGTGATGGTAGTGAGGCATATATATGGCCAAAGGGTTAACATATACTTAACTAGTTTTTTTGTTTGTTTTTTGTTTGTTTGTTTGTTTTTTACAGTTTTAAACCCTTAACTTCTGTGTATTGGCTCCTAGGTGGAAGAGTGGTAAGGGTGGGCAATGGGGGTCAAGTGACTTGCCCAGGGTCACACAGCTGGGAAGTGTCTGAGGCCGGATTTGAACCCAGGATCTCCCGTCTCTAGGCCTGACTCTCAATCCACTGAGCTACCAAGCTGCCCCAACATATACTTAACTAGTTTTTGGAATTGCTTTTTTGAGTTACTAAATAGTGTTATTTTCTCATGCGATATGTCATGCATCTTGAAAATTTTTTAAACTGTAAAGGAAATCTTATTTGCCCTCTGTCTTTTTCCATCATTGCCTTCATTGTATACTTCTCTAGGTCCTTGGTGAATATATTATCTTCTACTAGTCCAATGTTTCCAATTGTATGGTCAAAGTATATTGCAGAGGTGTAGGAAGGACTGTAATACTTCCTGTTGGCTCATCCTATCCCTCTATATGTCTTGATATTAGTTAGTAAATGTACAAAGGTTCTGCCATTTCAACTTATTCCTCAACCTGTAAGCTCCTAATGCTTGATGGAGTCATTGTTGGACATTTTTTTCATGAAATTACCCTAGCTGACATACAACTGTTCTTTATACAATCAAAGAATTTCACGCTTCATAAAGACATTTTATGCTATAAACCACTGAATTCATCCATTTTAAAATTCATCGTGGTCTTAGAGTATTAGACCAACACACTTTTTTAAACCCTTGCCTTCTGTCTTGGAATCAGTTCTTTGTAATAGTTCTAAGGCAGAAGAGTGGTAAAGGGTAGGCCCATGATGGTGAACCTATGGCATAAGTGCCAAAGATGGCACATAGAGACCTCTTTGTGGGCACATGCACTTTTGCCCACCAGAGTTAGTTACTAGAAAGGTAGAGGGACTCAGAGGAGCTCCTTGCTTCCCACTTTCCACCTCTGGTCCCCATTCCTCTGCCCAGCAGCCCAGTGAAAGCATTTATTCCCTTCCTTGACTAGCGCTCCTGAGTCACTCCATTCTCTTTCTCCCTTCCCTGTCTGGGGTAAGGGTGGTGGGCACTCAGTCTTGGGGTAAGGTGAAGCATGGCACCAAGTCTGGAGAATGGGGCATGGCATGTTTTGTCTAAAAGGTTCTAAAAGATTTGTCATAACTGGGCTAGGCAATGGAGGTTAAGTGATTTGCCCAAGGTCACACAGATAGGAAGTGTCTAAGTAAGATCAGACTTGAACCCAGGACCTCCCATCTCTGGACTTGGCTCTCAATCCAATGAGCCACTTAGGTGCCCCCAACCATTACACTTCTAATAGTACAATACTATAAAAGTTAAAAGATGTATTTCTTTTCAGTAAAATGTTCAAGAATATTTCAAGAGTTAAGTCAGAAAGAAGTGAGAAGTTAAAAGGGGGAAATGGCATACTGCAGTTTACCCAGCAATATATTAGTAGAATCTAAAAACTTGAAAACAAATTAACTCTAAGGATGGGAAAGAGAAAGCAATGGATGGGGGATATAAATATACCAAAGTGAAGACCAGCATGGAAGAAAAAAACAAAACATGAAACTTCATAAATAAAAAAAAAACTGATCTCAAATCAGTATGCATAAAGATAATTTAGGAATCATAGTCCTTTCGGAAGAACAAGAGCAGGCTAAAAATCTGAATACACTGAATGATAGAAATCACAGGAGAAACTGCCTTGAATTTATAAATATATAAATATATAATTATAAATATATAAAAGAAAGCACAAATAGAAAGAATCCACACATCACATAAAGAAACATACACACACACATGGATAAATGACTAGGATAAAGACTGTCCAAAGGAAATAAAAGGAAATTTGCATGACACAGTACTATTATGCACCTACCAGAATCCGTAGCACAGAATTTTATAATATATTCCAAAAAGCAAAGAATCTCAAGATCAAACAGACAATAGCATATCCTGGAAAAGTAATCATCAGTTCAATAAAAGAGAAGGCTCAGTAAAAGAAAGACATTTGAAGTATTCCTGTAAAAATTTTTACAAGAAAAATGCCATATTCATGGAAGGTAAACCCAGAGGTGACATTGGAAGTTCATTGTAGTGGCAGTAAGGGCTTGGAAACACCTTAAAGGAAGGGTGGAATTAAATTTTGAAGCAAGACAAGAAAAAGGGGACACAGGGTTGAGGAAGATCATTCCATGAATGAGTGACAATCACTGAAAAGGCATAGAGTTAGGAGATCAAGAACTGTAAGAAGCAGCTAAGAGAAAAAGCAAGAATTCCAGTGTAGATATATTTTAATCATAGCTATATTTTAAGAGGACATGGAGGAGAGTAAAGTATCTTAATGCAAAATGGTTGTTTTTAATATTTGATTGTAAAGTTATTAAGATGTCAGTGTAATTTTTAACATTTATTAATATTTATTTTTAGGAAAGTTAACATGGTTACATAATTCATGCCCTTTCCCCTTCACCCCCCGAGCTCTTCCCCGCCCCATGGCTGATGCGTATTTCCACTGGTTTTAACATGTGTCATTCATCAAGACCTATTTCCAAATTGTTGATAGTTGCATTGATATGGTACTTTCAAGTCTACATCCCCAACCATGTCCACATCAACCCATGTGTTCAAGCAATTGTTTTTCTTCTGTTTTCACTCCTGTAGTTCTTCCTCTGAATGTCAGTAGTATTCTTTTCCATAAGTCCCTCAGAATTGTCTTGGGTCATTGCATTGCCTCTAGTACAGAAGTCCATTACATTCTATTTTACCACAGTGTATTGGTTTCTGTGTACAATGTTCTTCTGGCTCTGCTCCTTTTGCTCTGCATCATTTCCTGGAGGACTTTCCAGTTCACATGGAATTCCTCCAATTTATTATTCATTTGAGCAAAATAGTATTCCATCACCAGCATATACCACAATTTGTTCAGCCATTCCCCAATTGAAGGGCTTTCATTTTCCAGTTTTTTGCCAATACAAAAAGCACAGCTATAAATATTTTTTGAACAAGTCTGTCTATCTATGATCTCTTTGGGGTACAAACCCAACAATGGTATGGCTAGATCAGAGGGCAGGCATTCTTTTATAGCCCTTTGAGCATAGTTCCAAATTGCCAGCCAGGATGGTTGGATCAGTTCACAGCTCCACCAGCAATGCATTAATGTCCCAGTTTTGCCACATCCCCCCCAGTATTCATTACTCTCCCCTTCTTTCATTTTAGCCAATCTGCTAGGTATGAGGTGATACCTCAGAGTTGTTTTGATTTGCATTTCTCTAATTATTAGAGATTTAGAACACTTTCTCATGTGC
>NC_058130.1:469980951-469997781 GCF_016433145.1 Gracilinanus agilis | reverse complement strand
CTTTGCTTATCATATCAAATAATTTGTATAGTATTGGGATTAGTTGCTCTTTGAATGTCTGATAGAATTCACTTGTGAATCCATCAGGCCCTGGCGATTTTTTCTTAGGGAGTTCTTTGATGGCTTGTTCAATTTCTTTTTCTGATATAGGGTTATTTAGGTATTCTATTTATTCTGCTGTTAATCTAGGCAGTTTATATTTTTGTAAATATTCATCCATATCTCCTAAATTGTTATATTTATTGCCATATAATTGGGCAAAATAGTTTTTAATGATAGCCTTAATTTCCTCTTCATTAGAGGTGAGGTTTCCCTTTTCATCTTTGATACTGTCAATTTGGTTTTCTTCTTTCCTTTTTTTTTTATTAGATTCACTAGTACTTTGTCTATTTTATCTGTTTTTTCAAAGTACCAGCTTCTAGTCTTATTTATTAATTCAATAGTTCTTTTACTTTCGATTTTATTAATTTCTCCCTTGATTTTTAGTATTTCTAATTTAGTTTCCATCTGGGGATTTTTAATTTGCTCGCTTTCTAATTTTTTGAGTTGCATGCCCAATTCATTGATCTCTGACCTCCTCAATTTGTTAATATATGTACTCAAGGGTATAAATTTCCCCCTGAGTACTGCCTTGGCCGCATCCCACAGAGTTTGGTAGAATGTCTCATCATTGTCATTTTCTTCAATGAAATTGTTGATTGTTTCTATGATTCCTTCTTTGACAAATTGGTTTTGGAGAATCATATTATTTAATTTCCAATTAGTTTTTGATTTTCCTGTCGAGGTGCCATACTAATTATTATTTTTATTGCATTATGATCTGAGAAGGTTACATTTATTATTTCTGCTCTTTTGCATTTGTTTGCAATGGTTCTATGCCCTATAACATGGTCAATCTTCGTGAATGTGCCATGTGCAGCTGAAAAGATGGTGTATTCCTTTTTGTCCCTATTTATTTTTCTCCACATATCAATTAAATCTAATTTTCTAGGACTTCATTAACCTCTCTTACCTCTTTCTTATTTATTTTTTGGTTTGATTTATCTAGATCTGAAAGAGGAATATTTAGATCTCCCACTAGTATGGTTTTAGTATCTATTTCATTCTTGAGCTCTGCCAGTTTCTCCTTTATGAATTTGGATGCTATGCCACTTGGTGCATATATATTGAGCAGTGTAATTTCCTCATTGTTTATACTGCCTTTAATCAGGATGTAAAGACCTTCCCTGTCTTTTTTAATCATATCTATTTTTACTTTGGCTTTGTCAGAAATCATAATAGCCACTCCTGTCTTCTTTTTCTCATTTGATGCCCAAAAGGTTTTGCTCAAGCCCTGAACCTTAAACTTGTGTATGTCCACCCGTCTCATATGTGTTTCTTGTAGACAACCTATGGTAGGATTTTGGTATCTAATCCACTCTGCTATTTGCTTTCGTTTTATGGGTGAGTTCATCCCATTCACATTCAGAGTTATAATCGTCAGTTGTGCATTTGCTGACATTTTCGTTTCCTCCCCTATTCCTACCCCTTTTCCTTAAACTATATCCTTTAAAACCAGTGGTTTGCTATTAAGACCCTATCCCTTATCCCCTCCCTTGACTGATTTCCCTTCCTACCCCCTCCTTTGTCCCCCCCCCTTTTTGTTTTTAACGGCCTTATGAATTCCCTCCCCCTTCTTCTCCCCTCCTTTTTTTTGACCTCCCCACTCCCCTGTTTCCCTTGATTTATCCCCTCTGACTTTCTCAGAAGGGTTAGATAAGAGTTTTATGTCCCAATGGATAGTATAGCTACTCTTCCCTCTCTGGGTTGATTACACTGAGAGTAAGGTTTGATTATTACCTCTTAATAATCTCTTCCTCTCCTACTTATAATAGTATTTGTCCCCTCTCCTTCCCATACCCTCTTTGTGTAATAGAATATCCTATTTTTCTTATTCACTCAAGTTTTTCTTGGTGTCCCCTGCTATTCACCCCCTCTTTCCCATCCCCCATGTCATCTTAGATTATTTAGTGTTCCACCCTCACCCTGTGAATTATTCTTCTGATTACTATAATAGTGGATACTATAATAGTGAATAGAGTTCACTACAGAGAATTATATGTAACATTTCTCTACATAGGAATACATATAATTAGATGTTACTGAGGCCCTTAGAAAGGCAAATTTAAAAATTATAAGTTTTCTTTCTTTCCCCTCTGTTTCTTATTTACCTTTTCATGTTACTCTTGATTTTTGTGGTTGATATCAAACTTTCCATTTAGCCCTGGTCTTTTCTGTGCAAATACCTGGAATTCTTCAATTTTGTTGAATGCCCATACTTTCCCCTGGAAATATATAGTCAGTTTTGATGGGTAGTTGATCCTTGGTTGAAGACCCAGCTCTCTTGCCTTTCTGAATATTGTATTCCTAGCCTTACGGTCTTTTAGCGTGGAGGCTGCCAGATACTGTGTGATCCTGATTGGTGTTCCTTGATATTTGAATTGTCTCTTTCTGGCTTCTTGTAAGATTTTTTCTTTTGCTTGAAAGCTTTTGAATTTCGCAATAATATTTCTAACTGTTTTCTTCTCTGGATCGAATGTAGTGGGTGTTCTTTGAATCCTTTCAATGTCTATATTGCCCTCTTGTTGTAGGACTTCAGGGCAATTTTGCTGAATAATTTCTTTTAGTATGGAGTCCAGGTTTCTATTAATTTCTGGTTTTTCTGGAAGACCAATTATTCTCAAATTATCTCTTCTAGACTGGTTTTCTTGGTCTGTCACTCTCTCATTGAGATATTTCATATTTCCTCTGTTTTTTCAGTCTTTTGACTTTGTTTTATTTGTTCTTGTTGTCTTGAGAGATCATTAGCTTCTAATTGCTCAATTCTAGCCTTTCGGGACTGGTTTTCGGCTCTAAACTTTTCATTTTCAGCTATGATCTTTTCAATCTGGTCATTTCTGGTGTTCAATTTGCTTATCAGTTCATTTGATTTCTGAGCCTCACTTTCCAATTGCAAGATTCTACCTTTTAAACTATTATTTTCTTGCCAGATCTCTTCCATTTTCCTCAAAATCTCAGTTTTGAACTCTTCCATAGCTTGTGACCCGTTTTCCTTATTTGACGAGGGTCCGGATTCTTGTTTGTTCTCCTCCTCTGTTTGCTCGGTTGTCTGAATTTTCTCTGTGTAAAAGTTGTCAAGTGTTAAAGACTTCTTTTTCTTGTTGTTTAGCTTTCTCTTCTGAACTTCCTGAGTCTGGGTAGCCATCATTAGCCCAGCAGCTTCTCAGCTTTATCCTCGTTGTGGTCTTTTGGCTTCTGAGGTCTGAGTTCTGGTTTTTTCCAAGGTCAAGCCCCCTGGTGGACCCCCTTGCTTGATCCTCTGCTGGAGGTTCCTTTACAAGTCTCAGGGCGCTGCTTCCACAGTCGTATACCCGTCTACGCTGGTTCCCCACTCAGGGTTTCAGAGCGTGCCTGTGTCTGCCTCCACCCACGCCTCTGTCGCTCCTGCGCTCTGCTCCTTTGCTCAGAGTTCGCGTGCGTTCTTTGGCTTATTGGGGTCCCAAATCTTGCTGCTCTCAGGAACAGGCCCTATAGCTGCCAATGGCTCGATGGGTGCCCCAAACTTGCTCTATTTCTTTTTAGCTGGTTTTGGTGCTATAGGTGTTGTTTGTGGAGGGGTTGGGGGTGGGGTGGTTGCTCAGTGTTCGATTTAGTGAGAGCTGTTTCACCCCTTTATAGCATGGAAATGTCCCGATTCCATGTACCTTCCACGCTGCACCCTGTTGTGGGGTTCCTCTGTTCGTCTGGACTTGTTTTTATGTCCCCTTGAGGAGTTTTGTGTGTTTTGGTCAGGAGAGGTTAAGAGCTGCTTTTTACTCTGCCGCCATCTTAACCTGGAACCCTGGAGATGACTCTTCTTAACTCCAGGTCTGGTCTTCTATCTACTGCACCACCCAGCTGCCCTTAATCCTCTCAGTGAGAAGGATAAAAAATAATAAAAATTGTAAAGAGATCAGTTCCCAGGAACTGGTTATTAAAGTGTTAAAGTGTGTAGGAGCCTAAGAAGCATGGGGAAAAAATGGAAATAATTTTAGGTTAAAATTTTTAAAATAAATCAACAAGTTTGAAAAGAAAGTGTTCTGTTTTTTAACAAGAACCCAGACATAGTTAGATAAGTACTTACTATATGCATAGTATTGCAAGTATGGGGAAAAATTAAGAAAACTTAAGGCATGATCCCAGATCTTATGTAACTTTACAATCTGAATAAACTTTAATATAAATAAAATTATTTTATCAGAGGACAGAGATCTGAAAACAAGAATTATAGAGCCCATTAACTTACCCAGTGAGTTGGTTGGAGAAATATCCAATTCAGGAAGTTTTGAGGGATGTATAAGAAGCCAGATTTCATTTAATGTGAGGAGGTGGAAAGAATTTGGAAGAAAAGTTGGAGAACTTAGGGAAATCTCACATTTCACACTGCCAAATTTTCATCTATCTCACATTTACCAAAGAAGCTATTTTAAGATATACATTTTTACTCATTTATTTTCCATTTCAACTTTCTAAATGTATTAACCCCTTTAACAACATCAATACTAACAATAATGATAGTTTAAAATAAATGTAGGATTTATTAAGCCTTTCGTATCTGTGATCTCCCTTCATCCTCACAGCAATCTTGAAAGGCAGTATGTTGTAGTGGCTAGTTCCCTAAACTTTCTTAAGAAGAAATGAGTTTCAGATCAAATCTCCTTACAAATACTTAGACCTGTATTACTCCTGGCAAGCCAATTAACCTCTATCAGTATTCCTTGTCTCATCTTCAAAATGTAGACAATAATATTTATAACATTTATCCTACTAAGGTAATGAGAATCTCTAATATATAAGCCATTTTTAGAAACTTTAAAACACTGCATAAATGTCAGTGGTTATGTGGTAGAAAGGACCCTGAAACTATATGCTTTTGTCTTTATCAGTGAATGACGATGCTCTGAATGCTTGGTACTAATTTTGAAGTATTAACATTTTCATGAATGATATTAGGTTGGCTAAATTTATGACAGACCCACATACATCCTCTCATCTTCTCTTTGGTCTATTGGTTACTGCTCTTTTCCCTTTGCCATTTACCAGAGCTTCAGAACTATGTCAACTCTGATATTATACCTAAGTCTCATTAATATCAGAGCACTCAATACTGACTCATACAGATTCTCTCCATATCCAGGGTTTTCATTCCCTGCAGGAGTTACACAGGCAAGAGTTACCCGGTACCAATCTACCTGATCCACATTCAATTCTAACTTCTTCCAGATTCATCTTTAAAGGCAAACCATTGGGCAAATACCCATCTTGGTATTCAAATTGGACACCACATCAGAGGTTTGTCCCAGAGACCACTTACACACTTTCTCTAGCTCTATCTCTATAATATACCCATGAAGAGAAGTTTACCCAGGGATGTTCACATTTAAGTTTTCTAAATCCATGCTTGAAAGGGTTAGCATGATGTTAGCAAAAGATGCAGAAAAGATAGAAATATTGAGGGCTTATTATGCTTCATTTTTTCCTGCCAAGTAGAAGGGTCTTTAGGCTCAAAAGGAAAGAATAGTAATGCCTGGCAAGAACTTAAAATCCAGGCTAAATGGAGAGACAACAAACACTTGGCTGCCATTGATGAATGAAAGATATCAGAATTTCAGGGTTCTAAAAGCATTTGCAGGTGTTATTGCTGAACTTTCAAAGGTTATAAAGAATAGGAGACGAAAGACAGAAAAGAAAATGGTTTGATTTTCATAAAAGAACAGCAATTATGGTATGCAAACTATAGATGATTGAGTCTAATTTCAATTCCTAGAAATATTCTAGAGTTTTTATTTAATTTCTAAAGCTTTGACAAAGTAACATTAATGTCTTTTAGATTTGGGGGATTGTATTCATTTTCCTTTTTTAAAATCTTAGATTAATTTTCCTTTAGGAATTTAGTTGATATACCATTTTGTGTTTATGAATTAATTATTAGTAGTAATAGTACTACTACTACTAAATTATGATTACCACCACTGCCAACTACTACTACTAACACTTCTACCACTATTACTACTACTATTAATATGTAATTTTGTATAGTGTATCTTTATCCAAAATACGATTTACCTGTTTTTCCTTTTTCATTGGTATTTATATTACTAATTGACTTTTAAAAATTATGATTACACATTCTACTTTTTTTGTAAATTTTTTTTCTGAACCATTATATATGTTTAGACATTTGCTTTATAGATATGGAAGTTTCTAAGGAAGTTAGATATATTTATTGGAATAAACAAATTGTTGAGTTTTTTTTCATGTTCCATCTTGCTTCCTTATGTGTATGAAAGACATACTTGTTTCCCTATCACTTCAGTAGTTTTTGTTTTTGATGAATCATAACCTTTTTAATTATCTCATTGAATTTATTCTTTAGTATTTTATTTCCGTTATTATGCATGATTTTCATCTATATCACTTATTATTCTACATCATTTTGGAGGTTATTGTGACATGCACATCCTCTCTTCTAGAAGAGTATTTATTTTTTTGAATATTATTTTGGAGATTTTGCTTAAGTTTAAAAAATTCCATCATTCATGTTCATTGTTTTTACATCTTTTTTTCTACTAAAATTATTTTATGTTTCAGTTATAGGTAGAGAATGTAGTACATAGAGAATTGACTGACTTTGGAATCAGAAAGATGTGAGTTTGAAAAAAAACTCAGACACTTTCTATGTGACTTTGTGTAAGTAATTTGATTTCTCTTCAAATAGACATAATAATAACAATTTCATTACAGGATACTTGTTAACCTTAAATGAGATTCCCCCCCCCCCAAAGAATTTAACATAGTACCTGATACATTGAAGGTACTTAATATGTGCTTGCTCTGTTTCCTTTCCTTCCTGCTTTTATTCTTTTCATTTTTATGCTGTTCATTGTCGAAAAAAGACTTTTAAGTGGCTGCTGAAATTGAACTAAGTGTGCATACAAAAGATAAGGGGCCTTGGCCCTTATCTTCCTACCATAGGCTTTAATGTAACATTGAGTATGTGATGCTGTTGGTTTTCTGCCTCTATTTTATTTCTTTAAAAATTTTTTTTAGGTAAATGAAAGTAAGAGATAGACTCGACAAGTCTGTGTCCTTGCTAATTTTGAATAGTTGGAAGTATTACCCAAAATTGATGATTTATATTTTATGATACCCAAATTTGGGAAGGAGTTACCTAAGACTTGATTTCCCTAGCTCAGTAATCATTGGATCAGATAGCTGAGTTGTTGTGTCCTAAAATCATTAGAGTAATTAGTCTATTAACTGTCCTACAATTTGAAGTAAATTTCATGTTAGGAACAATTTGAAGTAAATGTCATGGTAGGAAGAAAGCTCATATCTATCCCTTAAGTTTGAGCCCACTCTACTCAGAACAAGAGGAAAAGAGGGGAGATTATGTCTCTGGTTCAAGGGCAAATGTATTTATACTTATTAATGAAGATACCTTTGTCAAATATAATTAAGAAAAATGGACATCAATATTATTGATAAAGATATGTTATCTAGCATTGACGAATTAAAAGCATAAATATAGGAGAAGGGGAGACAGAACTATTAGCTTAATGGACAAATAAACTGACACAATTGGTAGCTAAAGGAAATTATCAGTATACAATATGATCTCACAAAATTCAATATTATTTTAATATAATAATAACAAATTACTGAAAGCAATGATAGAAAAGACTGTCCTATTTAAAATCACTAGCAGTACATTAAATATGCAGGAGTCAAATCTAGGAAAACATACTCAATAACTATAACTACAGTAACAAAAAAATCTCTTTAAAGAAATGAAGAACAACTTACAGAACCTAATTATCATTCAGTGCTCATGGCTGGACTATCCTGATTAAATTAAAATAAAAATGCTCTCAAAGTTAACTTACTGACTTGAGGCTATAACATTCAAACTAGAGAAGAGATACTTAATAGAGCAAGGAAAAATAATAATAAATTCATTTGGAGCAACGTTATAGCTAGAATATCAAGGGAAATAATAATAATAATGGGTGAAAAAGTAGAAATGATGGGAGAATAACACTTTCAGACATCCAACTATATTATAAAGCAGCAATTATTCAAACAGTTGATATTAGCTAAAATAGAACAGCACGTGAGTGGAGCAGCTTAGACAAAAATCAGAAATAATAGGACTATATAACTTACTTAAAAAAAACTAAAAAGAAACAAGCAAAAGCCTATAAAATAACTTCTTAGTTCATAAAAATTACTGGAAAAGGAGAAATCATATTTTGACAATATGATTACCCCCACATTAAAATGCACATATTACCTAAATATTAAAGTTCATACTATAGGAATATGCAAAGAGAAGCTTACCATATACCTTTCATAGGCATGAATTCATGAATAATGAATACAGGCAATTACAAAAGATAAAATTTGTAATTTAAATAATATGAAGTTGAAAAGCTTTTTCATGAACCCAATTAAGGGAAATAGGCTAAGAAGGAAAGCAGGCTACCAGAGAAAACAATAAGAAAAACTTTTTATCACAATTTTTGATAAGTGTCTTCTATCCAAGAAAGATGCTGACAACTAAGAAATATAAAAGACCAAATGCTATTTACTAGTTGAAAAGTGAGCAAAGGTTATGAACAAAAATCCCTAAAAAGAATATTTATAAATTATTGCTTACCACTTAAAAGTGTTCTAAATTACTCATTGCAAAGGAAATGAAACACAAAACAATCTGGATTTTCATCTACACAAAATTGGAAAATATGACAAAAGACGAATGTTGGAAGTCTTGTGGAAAGATAGTTACAAAAATACATTGTTGGGCAGCTGGGTAGCTCAGTGGGTTGAGAGTCAGGCCTAGAGACTGGAGGTCCTAGGTTCAAATCTGGCCTCAGACACTTCCTAGCTGTGTGACCCTGGGCAAGTCACTTGACCCCCATTGCCCACCCTTACCACTCTTCCACCTACGAGCCAATACACAGAAATTAAGGGTTTACAAAAAATACATTGTTCATGTAATTGATTATATATCCAAACATTCTAAAACAAAATTAGAAATTATAGAAAAAGGGTAAGAAGAAAATCCATATTCTTTGACCCAGAGATGGGTTAATTATTTCTTAAAAGATTATATTGCCAAATATGAATATTAGGACTTTTCTGAAAGCAAAGATCTAGAACCAAAATAAATGCCTCAAGATAGAGAAATGGTTAAACAAGTTAACAGATGCATAAATATAAAAATATATTACCACTCTCTAGGAAATGATGAACAATTAAAAGAGAAAAGCGTAGAAAGATATGAATAAATGCAAAGTGAAATAAAAATAGGAATATGATATACACAGTGACTACCACAACATAAATGAAAATAAAAACTGAAACAATGTAATGAAATTATGATTACATTTCCTGCTTGCTCCTAAAAAAAGACATAAAAAAGTAACTCTTTGAGCTCTTGCTTTCTTTTTCATTTGTAAAAGTGGAGTAGAGTCCATGAAAGGAGAGTAGTGTAGAAAACATCAAGGTTTAAAAAATTATGTAGGTTAATTTTGCAGAAACTTATTTTTTCTACTCAATATAAAAATATTTCATAATAGCTGCTCAGGGACTGAAGTTATAAAGGAAAACCAAGATGATTTTGAAATAAAATATATCAAATGAATTATTTTAAAAAATTAAATAATTGAAAAGAAATTCCTAATTATTCCAATTTAAAGATAAAGTGATTTTTAAAAAGAAAAAAGCAAGATAAGCAAATAAAAAATACTCGAAGACAGACTTACTTTGAGAAATTACTAACATATTAATAACCCATTAGCTAATTTTTATGAAAATAGAAAAAGTCCAAATTGACAGAATGAAAATGAGAATTTGGAATAAATAGAAAATAAATATTTTAAAAATCATCTCAACAGGAATAAAAAGTTGAAAGAGTTACATCAAAATCAAAATATAAGTTAAGTTATTGCTGGTCTAACCAGATTGGTCCTCTTCCACAACCACTGCTCAAATTTATTTTAAAAAATAATATTATCAAATTGGGAAAAGAAACTCAAAATATGATTTCAAAGAGGGAAATTGAAGAATCCATAAGTGAATACCTACTAATCAGGAAAAAGTCCTTCATGAGAATATGGGTTCATGAAGATAATATAAGAATTTAAAAATTAATCTAGATACACTATGATTTTTGTATTGATTCTAATGCAGAAGAACAGTAATGATTAAGGAATTGCGGTTAAGTGATTTGCCCAGGGTCACACACCTGGGAATTGTCTGATGTCAAAATTGAACTCAGGACCTTTCATCTCTGGGTCTGGTGCTCTATCTACTGATCCACCTAGCTTCCCCATTTAAAAAAAATATTATTGAGGAGGATTTTATGTAAATTTTTGAATAGGATATAAATGGTCCTGATCCCTAACCTGAAAAGGAATAAAACAGATAAAAAATGTAAAGCAAAATGGGTAACGAGTATTGATGGAAAATATTAAAATGTAATAAAGAGTATAATAACATTAGTCTTTTGACCAAGATGTACTTATATTAGGAAATCACGAGTATTAAGCACCAAAGATAGAGAAGAAAATGACAAACCACTCTAGGATATTGCCAAGAAAACCTCAAATAGTGTCATGAAAAGTTGGACATGACTAAAAATGACTGAACAACAAAACATCAAGACAGTTATCAGCAGAATTTATCACATTAATAAAACAATAAGTTAATGCATAAAATATAAAAGTTTTATGAGTGAAGGGGACAACATTCATGCCTGAGTAAGACCATTCTATTTTTCTCTGTCTTTGTAACTATATACCAAATAAGCCTTCAATGATATTTAAAAAAACAGTACAGAATTGAAAGAACATTTTTATATTCTGATAAAAAATCATTTATCTAAAATAAAGAATGAACATTATGCCCACTGTGGGGTAAAAAAATCTCTACATGCTTTTCAAATAAACTTGGGAATAATTCAAGGAAGTCCATTGATGAAGAGGGGAAAAATTTTTCTGACAATTAAAGCAATCTATAAAAGGAAGGGTAAGCATCAGATTATAATGTATTTCGCATCACTTGATATTTTCAAACACAGCTTGATGACTTAAAAGCATATTAAAGATTTTTATTTTAATATAGATTGAATCAGATGATCTCAGACATTTTTTTCAGTGCTGAGAAATTATTGGTTTAAAACAGATCGTCACTAAATCACTATTAAGCCTAACATATGTTCTATTTAGTAGTTCATATCACAAATACATTGAATCACAAATTATGTCAAGTTTTTACTTCATCGGTTCTTGATAACCACACTTTCAGCACACTGAAATTATCAGTGCCAGTCTGTCACTTTGTAATCAGTTTAGCCATGTCTATTTCTATGAAGATACCTAAATCTCCAGTCTTATATCTTTAATTGTGGGACACCTAAAACTTGAAGTCCCATAGACATATTAAACTCAACATGTCCAAAGCTGAATTCATTATCTTTTCACCCAAACTCTTTTTTCTTCCTAATTTTGCTATAATTGTCAAGTGTCTAACCATCCCCTAGGCATCCAGATTTGAAACCTAGAAGCCATCAACATCTGCTGACCCATTATACTTTCATAATATCTCTCATGTATGCCCCTTTCTCTTTGACATTTTATTGTCTTTAAAATTCAGTTGACAACTTCCGGTTAAGATGGCGGCAGAGTAAGGAGCAGCTGCTCGATCTCTCCTGACTGAACCACACAGGACCCCTCAAGGGGAAATAAAAACGAGTCCAGAGGAACGAAGGAACCCCACAACAGGGCACAGCATTGAAGGTACACAGAATCGGGGCACTGCCACTCTATAAAGGGGTGAAACAGCTCTCACTAAAACACGAGAGGAAGAAGCCCCTCCCCCACCCACCACACCGCACAAGCCGGTAAACAGGACTGGGGCAACCAGATAATCACTGGCAGCCCCTGAGCCTGTACCTGTGCGCTACAAGAGGAGGGACCCCAAGTGGCTGGGGAACTTTCCCCGAGCGCCCACGTGGGTGAAGGCACCGCCTCGGGCCTGGACAAAGGCCCCTAAAACACAGCCTTTCCCAAGCTCTGAAGGCATCGCCTCAGGGGCGAATAAAGATCTCCAGCCCAGGGACTTTCACTACCTTCTGCGGGGGTGAAGGCAGTGCCCTAAGAGCATCTGCGCAGGCAAAGGCAGTGCCCTAGGCTTGAATAACGATCTCCAGCCCAGGCTTGGACCTCCAGTGAGGACCCGGTGCAGACCTGAGCATGGCTGTGGAAGCAGCCCCAAAGACTGCTGAAGGAACCTCGGGCAGAGGGGCAGACCGGGAACTACCAGGAGGCCTGACCCCGAGGACAAGGAGACCGGAGCCCCCCTTCCCCCCCAAGCTTGCAAGGCCCAGGCAGACCCGGAGTGCAAAGACAAAGCGGAAAAGGGGCGGGGCTAACAATGGCCAGCAATAAGGAAGTCCAGAAGAAAAAGACCATCAAGAGAAACTCTGGAACACTTGACAACTTCTACACAGAGAAAATCCAGACAACAGAGGAGGGAAAACAAAAATCCAAACCTCCCCAAAAAAATGAAAGCTGGTCACAAGTTATGGAAGAGTTTAAAAATGAAATGCTGAGGAAGATGGAAGAAATCTGGCAAGAAAATAACAGTTTAAAAGGCAGAATTTCGCAATTGGAAAGTGAGACAAAACAACTGAAGACCAAAAATGACCAGATTGAAAAGGAAAACCAAAACATTAGAGCCGAAAACCAGTCCTTAAAGGCTAGAATCGAACATTTAGAAACCAATGATCTCTCAAGACAACAAGAACAAATAAAACAAAGTCAAAAGACTGATAAAATAGAAGGAAACATGAAATATCTCAAGGAGAGAGTGACAGACCAAGAAAACTGGTCTAGAAGAGATAACTTGAGAATCATTGGTATTCCAGAAAAGGCAGAAATTAATAAAAACTTGGACTCCATACTCAAAGAAATTATTCAGCAAAATTGCCCTGAAGTTCTACAACAAGAGGGCAATAAAGACATTGAAAGGATCCATAGAACACCCTCTACACTGGACCCAGAAAAGTCAACACCCAGAAATATAATAGCGAAATTGAAGAGCTTTCGAGTCAAAGAAAAAATCTTACAGGAAGCCAGAAAGAGACAATTCAAATATCAAGGAGCACCAATAAGGATCACACAGGATCTGGCAGCCTCAACACTAAAAGAACGCAAGGCTTGGAATACAATATTCAGAAAGGCAAGAGAGCTGGGCGTTCAGGCACGAATTAACTACCCAGCGAAACAAACCATATACTTTCAGGGGAAAGTATGGGCATTCAACAAAACTGAAGAATTCCAAGTTTTTGCACAAAAGAGACCGGGACTAATTGGAAAGTTTGACACTCAACCACAGATATCAAGAGAAAGATGAAAAGGTAAATAAGAAACAGAGGGAAAAGAAAGAAAACTCATAGTCTTTTAAGCTTGACTCTTTAAGGGCATAAATAAGATCTAATTATCTGTATTACTAGGTGGAGAAATGCTATGTATAATTCTCTGTAGTGAACTCTATACACTATTATAATATTCACTATTATAGCAACCAGAAGAATAATTCATAGGGAGAGGACAGGATACTAAATGGTCTAAGATGACATGGGGGATGGGAAAGAGGGGAGGAATAGTAGGGGACACCAAGAAAAATCCGAGTAAATAAGAAAAATAAGATATTCTATTACACACAAAGAGGGCATGGGAAGGGGAGGGGATAAATACTACCATAAGAAGGAGAGGAAGAGAGCATTAAGAGGTAATAATCAAACCTTACTCTCAGTGTAATCAACCCGGAGAAGGAAGAGTAGCTTTATTATCCATCTGGATAAAAAACTCCATCTAACCCTACTGAGAAAGTCAGAAGGGATAAACCAAAGGGAGCAGGGGAGTGGGGAGGCCAAAAAGGGAGGGAAGAAGAAGGGGGAGGGAATTCATTCGGTCTTTAAAAAAACAAAAAGAAGGGAAAAACAAGGGAGGGGACAGAAAGGGAAGTCAATCAAGGGAGGGGATAAGGGATACTGGCTGAAAGCAAACCACTGGTGTAAAAGAAAATAGTGCAATAAGAAGGAGTGGGTCTAGGGGAGGATACAAAAAATGTCAGTGAATACACAACTAACAATTGTAACTCTGAATGTGAACGGGATGAACTCACTCATAAAACGGAAGCAAATAGCAGAGTGGTTCAGAAACCAAAATCCTACCATAGGTTGTCTACAAGGAACACATATGAGGCGGGTAGACATACACAAGTTCAAGGTTAAGGGTATGAGCAAAATCTTTTGGGCATCAAATGAGAAAAAGAAGGCAGGAGTGGCTATCATGATCTCTGACAAAGCCAAAGTAAAAATAGATATGATTAAAAAAGACAGGGAAGGTCATTACATCCTGATTAAAGGCAGTATAAACAATGAGGAAATAACACTGCTCAATATATATGCACCAAGTGGTATAGCATCCAAATTCATAAAGGAGAAACTGGCAGAGCTCAAGAAGGAAATAGATAGTAAAACCATAATAGTGGGAGATCTAAATATTCCTCTTTCAGATCTAGATAAATCAAACCAAAAAATTTTTTTTTTTGAGGTAAGAGAGATGAATGAAGTCCTGGAAAAATTAGATCTAATTGATATGTGGAGAAAAATAAATAGGGACAAAAAGGAATACACCTTCTTTTCAGCTGCACATGGTACATTTACAAAGATTGACCATGTAATAGGGCATAGAATCATGGCAAACAAATGCAAAAGAGCAGATATAATAAATGTAATCTTCTCAGATCATAATGCGATAAAAATAATAATCAGTAAGGGCACCTGGACAGGCAAGTCAAAAACCAATTGGAAATTAAACAATACGATTCTTCAAAACGAAATTGTCAAAGAAGAAATCATAGAAACAATCAACAATTTCATTGAAGAGAATGACAATGATGAGACATCCTACCAAACTCTGTGGGATGCAGCCAAGGCAGTACTCTGGGGGAAATTTATATCCTTGAGTGCATATGTTAACAAATTAAGGAGGGCAGAGATTAATGAATTGGGCATGCAACTCAAAAAATTAGAAAGCAAACAAATAAAAAACCCCCAGATGAAAACTAAATTAGAAATACTAAAAATTAAGGGAGAAATTAATAAAGTCGAAAGTAAAAGAACTATTGAATTAATAAATAAGACTAGAAGCTGGTATTTTGAAAAAACAGATAAAATAAACAAAGTACTAGTCAATCTAATAAGAAAAAGGAAAGAAGAAAACCAAATTGACAGTATTAGAGATGAAAAGGGAGACCTCACCTCTAATGAAGGGGAAATTAAGGCAATCATTAAGAACTATTTCGCCCAATTATATAGCAACAAATATACAATTTAGGAGATATGGATGAATATTTACAAAAATATAAACTGCCTAGATTAACAGCAGAAGAAATAGAATACCTAAATAATCCCATATCAGAAAAAGAAATTGAACAAGCCATTAAAGAACTCCCTAAGAAAAAATCGCCAGGGCCTGATGGATTCACAAGTGAATTCTATCAGACATTCAAAGAGCAACTAATCCCAATACTATACAAATTATTTGATATGATGAGCAAAGAAGGAGTCCTACCAAATTCCTTTGATGACACAAATATGGTACTGATTCCAAAGCCAGGGAGACCAAAAACAGAGAAAGAAAACTATAGACCAATCTCCCTAATGAACATAGATGCAAAAATCTTAAATAGAATACTAGCAAAGAGACTCCAGCAAGTAATTAAGAAGATCATCCACCATGATCAGGTGGGATTTATACCAGGAATGCAAGGTTGGTTCAACATTAGGAAAACCATCCACATAATTGACCATATCAACAGTCTAACAAACAAAAATCACATGATTATCTCAATAGATGCTGAAAAAGCCTTTGACAAAATACAGCATCCATTCCTATTGAAAACACTGAAAAGTATAGGAATAGAAGGACCTTTCCTAAAAATAATAAACAGTATATACCTAAAACCATCAACAAACATCATATGCAATGGGGATAAATTAGAAGCCTTCCCAATAAGATCAGGAGTAAAACAAGGATGCCCATTATCACCTCTATTATTCAACATAGTACTAGAAACACTAGCAGTTGCAATTAGAGAAGAAAAAAAATTAATAGGCAAGGAGAGGACTAAGTTATCACTCTTTGCAGATGATATGATGGTCTACTTAAAAAATCCTAGATAATCAACTAAGAAGGTTGTAGAAATAATCAACAACTTTAGCAAAGTTGCAGGATACAAAATAAATGCACATAAATCATCAGCATTTCTATACATTTCCAACACACTAGAGCAGCAAGAAGTAGAAAGAGAAACACCATTTAAAATCACCCTAGACAATATAAAATACTTAGGAATCTATCTACCAAAACAAACACAGCAATTACATGAAAACAACTACAAAACACTTTCCAAACAAATAAAACTGGATCTAAGCAATTGGAAAGCCATTGATTGCTCATGGGTAGGTCGAGCTAACATAATAAAAATGACAATTCTACGCAAATTAATTTACCTATTTAGAGCCATAACTATCAAGCTACCAAAAAACTTCTTTACTGAATTAGAAAAAACTATAACAAATTTCATTTGGAATAACAAAAGATCAAGAATATCAAGGGAAATAATGAAAAAAAATGTGAAGGGAGGAGGCCTAGCAGTACCAGATATTAAACTATA
>NC_058130.1:469951243-469971476 GCF_016433145.1 Gracilinanus agilis | reverse complement strand
CACTTCCCAGCTGTGTGACCCTGGGCAAGTCACTTGACCCCCATTGCCTACCCTTACCACTCTTCCACCTATAAGTCAATACACAGAAGTTAAGGGTTTAAAAAAAAATCTAGGCATTTTTTTGTAAGTTGTACCATTCATTTAAGTTGTCAGTTACATTGGAAAATATTTGGGCAAAATAGTTACCAAAATTTGTTGTATTTTATTTTCATTCATTGAGAGGTCTTTTCCACAATTTTTAGGAGATTTGGTCTTCTTTTCAAATATCAAACTAGCTCATAGTCTAGTAGCTATTTTTTAGTTCATAGTGTTATTTGTCAGTACAATCTACTTGAGGTATGGGTTTCAGTTTCATCTCTGATTTTGAGAACTTTAATTTCAGTGATTTCTTTCATGTTTTGATGTTTCTAGGTTTTTATTCTCATTTTTATAGCTCTTTTCCAGTGAAATAATGTGTTCTTACATACATTTGTTAATGAAAGAAAAACTATATATATATATATATATATATATATATATATATATATATATATATAGAGAGAGAGAGAGAGAGAGAGAGAGAGAGAGAGAGAGAAATGGTTTAATTATTTTAAAATGCAATTATCAAATTCTCTCTGATGTTTTATTTGGTGCACAACATTTTTAGCAGTCACAATTCAACAGTGAATCATTTTTTTAATGGGTACTATGCTTTCATACTGTAATTTTCTATACTGTAATAATGGCATGTGACTAATGCCTTCTTTTTTACAGTTTTAGAACATTGATAAATTTTATAAGTTTCTCTGAATATGTGAGAAAATAATTTCTCCAATTTTAAAATTAAATTTTCTTTTCATTGGGAATGTAATAAGCATTAGCAGAGTTCTTATCATCTTTGTGACTTCTCAGACAAAAAAAATATCTATCTCTGGACAATATTCTCTAATATTTGTTGTCTCTCCCTTAGTATATAAACTATTTAAAGTAGAATATTTTTATGTTTGTATTTTCCAGTTTTTTATATTTGGAAAGTTCTTGGAAAGTAAGAAGTTTTTAACACATTTTGATCCATTCATTCACTCTTTCCTCATTGATCAGATTAAACAATATTTATTGCATGACACCATATGTACATATTATATTTATGTATAAATATATTTAAATTTTTACCTTCTGTCTTATAATTGATACTAAGTATCAGTTTTAAGGCAGAAGAAAGTTAAGGGATAGACAATCGAGGTTAAGTGACTTGTCCCATTCACACAACTAGGAAGTGTCTGAGGATAGATTTAAATCCAGGATCTCCTATCCAGGATAGGCCCAAATCTCTATCTACTGAGCAAGCTTGCTAGCTACACTCATATTAGTTTTAAAGGATTTTGTTACAGTCATTTCTGATTTTATGGCTCCTTTGTGTTCATGATCACTTACCTGCCCTGGGTTTCAACTACTGTATATGTCTAAAAAATGATCTTAGTTGGTCCACTGTGCATTCATATTGAGCCCTTGCATTTATATTATTTTCTCAATACAATTCCCTCCCCAACATCATTTTCACTTATTTACCTTCTGTTTCAGTGTTTTTATATTAAATCACTATGCCGTTCTAGTTGATACTTTTGTTGCTTCTTCTGGATTTTTTCCTTATCCTTATCTTGCATATTTTAAAATTCATTTTCATTAAATTATTTTGGTTGATTATTTTCTTTTTTTTTCCTTTTTGGGGGTTGTAATGAAGAATTTGGATTGTCCTTATGTCATTATTCAAATTCCCTTTATCTTCTACTTATCCCATCCAAAAGAATTTGGGGGGAGAATTGTTATTATTATTAGAAATTTGTGTTCCTTCAAAGAGGCTAATATTTTAAGATTTTCATTAATTCCAAAGGTGATTGAGAAGTCCTCAAAATAGCAGAATTCTTTCAGAGATTCTTCAGGTTCAATATGAGACAAGAAGGAAATTAATTAGGATAGTCTTAGGTGGCTCAGTAATTTTAATTTTTTTTATCCAGCTATACAGTGTTTAAGATGTTTCACTTTTCTTCCTGGTAACCCAAATATCAGACACTAGCTCCTATCAGTTTTCTAAGCTGGCTAAAACATTAATTTCCAAGTCAATTTTCTTATTTTGCTGCTTTCCTTTTCTGCTGTTAGAATCACAAACACAACAATCTTGTGATCACTATCTACCAAGTTGTCTTCTCTTGAAATCACATGAGAAATGCTTTGTGGCTTGATGTTCATGAGCAGTGACCTCAGAAATGTAATTTTATTATGCACAGCTCGTTGCCTCGATACATTATTCTATTAGCAAAAGATCTATTGTAAATTGTCTTCCATTTCTGATAATTTAATTCTTTGGGGCTTTTTTGGGGGAGAGGGGAAGTTCTCAAAATTACTTAGCATTACTATTAATAATTGTTTCATCTTCCCTTTGCAGAGGAAAGATACAATATCTCTATAGAAAAAGAACTGTATTATATAATGAATGAGGCAAAAGAGCAATGTGACAAACTTTTTCAGATAAAGATGGACACAAAGAGATTCAGAAAATTAACAAGTAATGCAGTTGTTAATAAGTGATTTATTATCCCATAATCTTAACAAAATAATTAATAAAAATTTTTAAATGAACCATTTACTACTATATAGAAATATTAACTTCTTTTTTAGATAGGCTGCTGGGTGGCACAGCATGCCAGCAAGGATCAATGAACTATAGCCAGCTGAACAATTTCAACCAGCTTGCCTGTTTTTCTATTGTCAGTGAATTAAGAATAGTCTTTGGAATATTTAAAATAAAAGGCATTGGCCCTTGGGTTGTTGATGATCCCAGGATAGTGCTGGACTTTGAGCAAGGAAGATCTGAGGACAACTAGCATCAGACTCTTACTAGCTCTGTGACCTAGGGTAAGTCACCTCTGCCTCCCTCAGTTTCCTCATCTGCAAAATGGAGATAAAGAGTATCTGCCACCCTGGATTGTTGTAAAAATCAAATAAAGAATTTATGTGAAGCACTTTGCAAACCTTAAAATGTTATATAAATACAGGCTGCTAGTAGACCTCTGAAGATCAGGAGTATCAGTAGGATGAGCAACAGACAACTTGTTGCAGAAAACTGACAACTCTAAAATCAGTAATTTCTACTCACTAAACTATATTTTTCTAATGCAAATTTATCTCAAAGAGGAAATTACAAAGTTTCATTCTTGAAACATTAAGTAGACATATAAATTAGATAAATCCCTTTAGATATAAGCAACATTATTATTTTTTGCTATTTTGCTTTGTATATTTGTTAATTTATTTATAATATATCAGGTAATAAAGTGTTTAGTGGTAGGAAGTTAGACTTTTGTAAGGAAGGTCCATCCTACCATGCCATTGACTCATCACCTGAGTGACCTTAAACATATTACTTAAACTCTGTTCTTAGCTCAGTTTCTTCATCTGTAAAACAGGGAAGGGTAGGCTCAATTGTGTCTCATGTCCTTTCCAATTCTGAAACTATGATCTTATAAAAAGAATCTGTTTTAATTAAATTAATTGATTCATTGCATTGAAAGAATGAATTATATTGAGAGAAAACCCAAAATTATACCCTTCATACCATACTCTGCTGTCTTTCTGAAAATTCATTTTCTCTGCCTGCTATTTCTCAATTTTATGTAATTATAAATCCATACTCTGTATAACACTTAATTTCTACTCCTTATCTATGCATTGGTCCAACTTTCGCCTTAAGTGAGATGTTATGCAGAGCAGAGAACTTGAAGTCAAGGGATACTTTCTGGAAATCAAACTCTACCACTCTATAGCTGATAAACCACCATTGAACAAATCCTTTAACATTTATTTGTCTCTCTTTCCAGAAATATAAAATCAATCAATCAATCTATCTATCTATCTATCTATCTATCTATCTATCTATCTATCTATCTATCTATCTATATATATATCTATCTATCTATCTGTGTCTCTGTTTCAAGAAATATAAAATCAATCAATCTATCTATCTATCTCATTATCTATCAATCTATCTACCTCATTATCTATCAATCTATCTATCTAACTAACTAACTAATCCTTTAACTTCTCTATGCCTCAATTATTTATCTATACAAATTTATGTGTGTGTATAAAAATATAGATTACATTTGTGAAAACTGAGACAGAGAAGTTAAAGGTCTATGTGGAGTTCTATATAAATATGATTATATATACATATAATCTGTATGACATATGTGAATTGCCATATAAATATTTTATTATTAATCCATTAATTTATTACATAAGAATCATATTAATTTTTAAAACATGTTTACCTACTACTAGATTTATCCTTCCCAAAGTCCCATGAGATATTTCATATATATATATATATATATATATATTTCTCTACTTCAATATGTGATCTCTACAATATATGTGTGAATGGAAGAGAAAATAGGTAAATGGCTGCAAATGTTTTTGTGTATTTGCTATCTATAAATTTCTACATTCTATTTACATGCACATATATGTATATATTACATGACTTATTTATCCGCAAAAAACCCATGATGTATTTCAGAATATTGTTTCCATTCCCATTTCACTAAGAGGAATTTGAAGGGAAGAGTATCTGTGTGATTTGCCTCTAGTTATTTGTTTATTTGTTTGACTTTAGGTAGAAGGATCTTTCTGTTTCACCATTTAATCTCTCCAGTATTTGCATGCATGAGGTTAAAGAGTAGGTAGTGTCAGGTATATGAGTATATATGGTGGCATGTATTTGCTATCTATACTTAATATATATGTATATTAACATGTATATATAAATATCCCTATGATTTTGAATCCTTTTCACAAATTATCAGAAATGTTCCATTCATTCAGGGAGTACTCTAGCATAGAGAAAACCTATGCAAAAAAGCAGAAAGGGAGTCTCAGACTCATTACAGGGCACCCTGAGACTCAGATACTCACACTGGAGCAGGTACCATACTGCCTTTTCACCCACTACCCAGGTCAGATGGCAGATCAAGGATATCCTGATGCAAATGGAAAAGAGTGGTCTTAGATGCAGGTGGAATCCAAAGAAAGGAGAAGTTTCAGAAGCATGCGGCAATGTGACTCAGATTCCAGGAGAATGATATTCCAGTTCCAGCTTCTAGTCCAGTATGATGTCTTCAGAAGAACAAGCAGGTTAGAAATCCCATATAAGAGGGAAATCTACAGTTTTATAACTCTGAAATTATAGAATTTCCCATTTGACTAAATGGTGAAGTGCAACAGTGGTCTATTTTTGCTCATATCCAAGACCAGGTCAAAACCTTGTCAAACTCAAATCAGGGTGGTTGTAATCAGAGTCCAAAGTAGACCACTTTGAACATATGGAAAGCTTGCAGTTCCTCAGTCTGAATTTTTCCTGAAATCTAGGACAATATAGCATTAAATCTACAAACGAAGCATCAATTATACCATCTCAGACATTCCCTCTAGAAGTGTACAGAGCCAGACCCTAATGTATCTGGAGTCAGCGAAGAGGATGGAAGAATCCTTCCATAAAAAGCTCTTTTGTCACAGAAAAAAACAAGTCAAAAATCCAGAAAAAAAAGTAAATCCAAAACATCTAAAAGCAAGGCCTGAAAAAAAAATAAATTGTATGCACAAGTGCATCTGGAATCCCTGAAAGAGATGACTCAAGAGTTAAAAATGTTAGAGTAGCCAGTAACAGTTTTCAGCATCTGTCTCTGGATGCTTTATTTTACTTCAAACTCCATATTTTGTCTCTGATTTCATTATTTCAGCCAATGAAATGAATATGATCCAGTTTCCCAAACTGGAATGTTTGATGTAAGCATTGACACTTCACAGTCTTCCTCTTTATTCAATTAAATACCAAGTTATATGCGTTCTGCTTCCACAATATTCATTCTTCCTACCACTCTAAGCTAGCCTTGCTTCTTGATGATCTAGTTGTATAATGTTGCTCAAAACCCTTTGAAAATCATATTCTTTTCTTACTTTCAAGTTCTTCAATATCACAGACCCTGAAACATTTCTTGCCTCCTTAACTTTACATTTTATCTTCTACCATTTCTCTTTGTTTTCTATTTTGTAATCCAAACTGAACTCCTCATCATTCACTATTTATGCTGCATATTTTCCTCCTTCCATGCCTTTGCCAGAAATGCTTTCTCCTACTTGTTAAATTCCTGTTAGTTTTTCATATGGAAAACTTTCACGGGTAGTAGTTGTCAATGTATATTTCTATGTATATTTGTTCTGTTTATATCTAATCTCTCCAACTATATTATTACATGAGGCCTCTTTTGAAGATGCTCTCCCCATAGAGGTCATACATTTCATTGTTTTATTTAATATTTGTGTCTGTGTGTATTGTATTCTTCTTCAAATTAAACCTCAAGAGATCAAGAACTATTTCTAATGAAGCATTGCTATTGGCTCAGGTCTCAGTTCGAGACTCTACAATCCATAAGAGTTTAAAGAATTTCTGAGTTTGAACTGCAACTGCTTTGTGCCCTTTCTTCATCTCTTCATGAGATTAGCAATGATGTCAAAGAAAATAATAAACAGTGTTCAATGCATTAGCTAGTGCTCAGAGTATTGTTCTGCACGCTTAATATATGTCAGTTAAAATGCATTTTTAAATTTCTCCAAACTAGGTAGTCAGATCACTTTTCTTGAAATTCCTTTACTACCTGAAAGCTTTGAAGGCCACTACTGGCTATACTATTGATTCTGAGGAGCTTCAAAATTTATTTGGCAGTCTGAGGGTAGATAGGGGAGAAATGGAGCTATCAAAGGGGCTATAACCATGAATAAATATCTTGTAGTTATGTGAAAGGACCAAATTTGTCATCTGACTTTTGCTGGGCCGACATCCTAAAGAAGGCAAATACATACAACAATATCCAACATTTAAGTGGTGCTTTATGATGTACAAATCACTTTATACATAATACACACATATAGAAATACAGATATTAATTTAATCTTCACAACACCATGAGATAGGTACTATTGCTATACCACTTTTAGTACTGAAGAAACTGAGGCTAAGAGAGGTCAAGTACTTTGACCAGGGTCACACAGTTAGCAAATTCCTATGGTGAGATTCAAACTCAAGTCTTGCTTCCCCCAAGTCTAAAATTCTAGTTACTAAAAACTAGCTGCCTAAAATTTTGAGTATGACTGAAACAAACATTGGGTTATTGTGTCCCCCTAATACAGAAAAAAACTCTTTTGATGTCTATAGGAATAACCTGAATGAAAATTTTGACTAAATAAATTGGGCTTTGGGGATCCCCCAATATAGATACTATAAGGCAAAGAAAGAAATATTTCCAATTAAGAAAAATGCTAAGGGCTTATTTTTATTGATTGTATTCCCAAGGGTTCTAAAATGATTTCAAATTAATCAGGCCATAGAGCTGAGACCAACTCTTTTTCTATTTGTTTTCAAATATTAGATAAGTTTTGACCACTTTAAATTACATGTAGAGTAAAACATTAATGCATAAGTATAGAAAGGTTAAATCTCTAACCTACCTTGAAATGATTAGTCAGTAAAACTGAGGATAAATGATATAGCAAATTTTTGAATGATTTATAACCCATGGAAGGTGTTAATTCAGCATGAATTGCTGGCATATTTTCTGATCAAAGCAATTTTTTAAAATGTTTGATTAAATTGTGTGATGAATTCAAAAATATGTATAACACCTAATGCCTTTCCTCTGAAAAGTCTCCCCCTCCATAGCTAATGATACCATTCAGTCTTTGGTTAATAGTATGATGGTTTGATTTCCTCTAAGCTACATAGATCAATACACACAAAACAAAGAACAGAGTTTAGAAATCTAGCTTGAATATTTAGAACAAAAACATTGTTTTTGCCTGAAGTAGCTTGGGATAGGTAATTTTTAAGAAAACTCAAATATTCTTGAGATTGTTTCATTTTCCACCTCATATATTTAAGAAAAATTCATAGCTATTATCTCTAGTTTTGTGTGATTAAATATTTTCTTCTAACTTTGGAGATCCATTCAAAATTATAAAATCTTGAGTTTATGAGGAGTATAAATCTGACTATTATAATTGCATAATTATATGCATATAATTATGTAATACTTCTTGTATTATATATAAAATATGTAAATTTTATAGAATGCATCTCTGTGCCCCTGAAGTATTAGAATAAAATAGAATGATACACATTTCATAATACTTAGCAAAATCATTTTGTTATTCATTCTTAAATAGCAATGGTTTCTGGAAAAATAAAAACCTTAACTGTTTCATTGACATTTTTTGAATAACTACATATTTTTCTTTTCGGCTACCCCAAAGCAATTGAAATATTTGTATCTATTTCACTTTCTCTACTCTTTATTTCTCTGTGTCTCTCTTTCTGTCTCATCGTGTATGATTATGTCTCCCTAAGCTATGAATGGTACATGGCAGTTCTGTGTGCATCCATCTTATCACATGAAGCATTTTTGTGGTGGTGTTCCCTTTCAATTGAATTCTGAAAAATCTCTGAAGTACACAGATGAATTGCAAACCTTTTGGGACTCGGAAATCTCCTATTATGGCATGCAATTCCCTAAAATGCATCTCCAAAGGGTGGCAGCCACTCCAGTAACTGAGAACAGGTGATGCTGTAGTCACCTCACAAGCATGCTGTCCATATGGAGCTTAATCCTGTAAACTACCTATAACTAGGTATAAAATGCAATGGGGAAAAAAAAGCAATTTATCACAAGGGCACAGCTGGTGTCTCCTTCTAAGTGGTTGTTTCCTAATCTGATACCCCACCCCACTCACAGCCCAGATACATTTTTGAGCTATAAAATCAATAACAAATAGCATGCATCTTCCCTGGGAGATTAACTACATATTCCCCCCAGGAAGAACAAAATGAAGGTCGGATCAGGGCCAGTGAGCTGTCAGGTTCGGTTTGATGCTGGAAGTAAAGTATGCGAAAGCAGGAGGATTCCCTTTCAATCTAATTGATCAAAATGGCAGTATTAGAATAGGCTTAGGATTCTGTTCAAATAAAGAAAAAAAGCTTCTCAAAAGGCAGCTTTTATAAAGTGTAGTCCATAAGTACATGTGATGTATAAAAGCATATATTACATATATGTAATAAATAATATGCTCTTTGAAAGCATGTAGATATACCTTCCTGATTTGTCAAACTTCTATTGTCCATATGAGAGTATTTCAAAATGACACCTTCAGGACTGTAGGTGGAGATCTTGAAATCTGGTCCCAAATGTACTAAGTTCTTGATTTGAAATAAAGCCCTCAATTATCCCAGATGCCCTCAATATGAGCAAAATATTTCTTGGATACACTTCAACTATCCCTGCTGCTTGGTTTTTACCTGAGCCAATTGTTTTTATTGAAAGCTTTTGTTAAAGGGACTTTTCCCCTTAAAGAAGGGTCTGATTTGTAAAATGATAGACATTTACCCATTCTATGTATTCCTGATATCCATAGCACCTCCTTTTTGTGAATTTTCACCAAAATTAATCAATCATTCTCTCAGAAAAATAAATACAGCACCACAGTGCTAAGTGAGGGCATGGGGAAGCAATAAAAATAGTCTCTACTTCTCACAGAGTTTACATTTGACTGGAGGGGAAGATAAACCATATGAAAAATTATTTAATAATACACCCTAGGTAGCACAGTGGAGAAAGCAATAGATATGGAGTAAAAAAGGATCTGATTTCAAATCTGGTCCCAGACACTAGCTCTGTGACCTGAGGCAAATAACTTTTGCTTGCCTCAATTTCCTCATTTGTTAAATAGGAAAACATGTATCACCTGCCTCCACTGGCTATTGTGAGGATTAAATGAGGTAAATAATTATGAACCACTTAGCATAGCATCTGGTACAAAGTAAGCGCTATATTAATGGCAACTATTTTGGATACTATTATTATAGGAAGGATCTGTGCTCAAATTCAGCCTGAGAAATTTACTATCTGTGTAACTCTGGGCAAATCATTTTGCCTTTATATATCTCAGTTCCTTTATTATAAGAATTAAAATTGGATTTGACTCAATATGAGTTATAAAAGTGAGATTGTGGTTGCCATTTATAAAATATTAGCCTTTAAGTCAAAAATGACTGTTAGCAGTTTTTATTTTACAACAAGGTGGAGATATTGAAAGTGGGAAATGTAGGAAGGAGACAGATCCCTGTTTAGCCTATTGTCCTAAGTGCTGCTCTGGTGAAGTCCAGCTCAGGCCCCAGTAGGGGTTCCCTCAAGTCCCAGTCTCCACATGGAAGTCCTGTTGGCATCTTCAGCCAGGAGTCCACCAATGCAAGCCTCTTCTTTCAGCTGCAGTCACTCACCCAGCAAAGCTCTCCAGAGCAGAAAACTCTAGTCTAGAATGATTCCAGGAAAAGACTGCCTCCAAGAATCTCACAAGATCTCATGCTGAAGTGTCCCACCAAAGCACCAACCAAGAAAGGGTCTCCTTGCCAAAGAACCAAGGAAGCCAAATGTGAATCTTATCTTTCAGTCTTCCCTTTTATGTCCCCTTTTCCACTTCAAGTCCTGTCTCTCCCGCTCTTCACAGGAACCAATCAAAGTCTCTTAATTTGCCTAGCATTGACCAGGGGGGCAGTGTCTATGGGGCCCACCTCCTGTCCTCTGAGGGTGTGAACTCTTATCAAAAGGATTCACAAGTTCCTGACTGATTAAGTTAAAAGGGTGAAACAAGCCAAGTACTTGGTTAAGATAAAAAAATTCCCTTTCACATTATATATTAAATCTGTATATTTATAGGATCTCCTTCCAAAGGTTGTTTTGAAAATAAATTGAGAAAGTCAGAAAGAACTTTAGAATGCTTATAGTTTTTTTTATTATTATCTTTATTTTTATTATAGTTTAATACAGTTATGTGAGATATCACAAGGCATTATTACATCATTCATTACCATATGACTGGTACAAAAAACATGTGAGGCAGAGGCTCCCTGTGAGGTAGAATGGTTTAGGACAGTGATGGGCAAACTATGGCCCTTGGGCAGATACGGCCCCCAGAAATGTTCTATCCATATGACATTACTCCTAATTTGATGAATACAGAGAGTAGGAAACGATACAATGAAACTCTGAAAGAGTTGCCTTGCAAACAGACTGACAGATGAGCATTTCCTTTCCTTTGGCCCCCTCTTTAAAAAGTTTGCCCATCACTGGTTTAGGAAGAGAAATAAAATAAATAAAATAAAAATTTAATTACAAGATTGGGTAGGTAGGAATAATTGTCAAGGAAAAGAAATAATTGTCAAGTAAAAAAGGCATCCCTTATATGTAATATGTGAAATAAAACTGATACATTTTTAACTGTAATAGGTAAAATAAATCTTGTATAACTGAGGACTGTTATAAGTAAACTGAATCTAGTATGGGCCAAGTTTCATTAGAGGTAAACTAATTACTGATGGTTAGTGGATCTCAGGAAGTAGCTCCATCCAACATAAATTTATTTATCTTCTATGAGGAGAGACAGGGACAGGAGATGGGATTTAGGAATAGGATAGGATAGGAATCTTTTAAACCTAACACTAAGATTTCTAAATAACAGAACCCTCCCCCAAACTGCTCCTCACAGAGCATCTTCTTGTCTGAATAGAGCCATACTTCCTTAAACGGTACTCTCTGACTAAAATTATTAACTTCTATCTCATTAAGCTAAGCTAAATCGATTAACTTTAAATATATAATAAACCTAAAATAACTTATAGTAAATTAATATATGACAATATATTAATATGATTTATTTAATATGATTTTGTGATTATATTATTTATTATTATATGTATATATTTATATTAATATAGAATATGAATAATAATATTTAATATAATAAATAAATATATTGTAAAATCTTGGGAGAGAAGTTGAATCAGTTTCTCTCTCTCTCTTCAGAAATCAGGCAAAAAAATTAGGCCTTCTCAGTTTCTTTTTGTCTTAGCTCCACTGGCCAATCTGTCAGCTCACACAGAACTGCTCTTCAGTTCCCCTTGTGGCTCAAAGGGGTAAAGCTCCTAGTAAACTTGTCAAATCTCAAATTAAAAGGTATCAGAGTAACTAAAACCTTTGGTTTTTCTCTCAGAGGAAAGATCCAGTCACCTGCTTTTTTAAAGGAAGTCAAAGAGACAGGCCCAGAATTCTCTATCCTATTTATGCTAACTTCTTAAAGATCCCACAGCAACCTTTTTTCTGTCTCCTTTCTTAAAGGGGACAGCATCCAAATTACAACTGTCTCTGCTCTAACACTTCTGTTTTTATTAAAATTAAATAAATCCTAATCATAACAATAGCACAGTGAATAGAATGGCAGCCTGGAGTCCAGAGGACATGGATTGAAATCTAGCTTCAGAGACTTCCTAGCTGTGTGACCTTAGGCAAGTCACTTAACCTCAATTGCATAGTCTTTACCATTTTTCTACTTTAGAATCAGTACTTAGTCCCTATTCTAAAACAAAAGATATTTTTTTAAAAATGTATGTGTTATAAGACATGTTTAGAAGAAAATTTGTCATCTCAGTTGACATGTCAATGTTTACAAAACTAGAAAGTTAGAATCATAAATTTAGAGTTGGAAAGGACCTTAGAGAGCTTCTAAGTAGATAGAGACTAGACTGCCAATGGTTTTGAATAATAATATCAATAGTTCACATTTACATAGTTCTTAGAGATTCCTTCAGTGATTTTCACATATTTTCTCCTTTGATTCTTACAACAATCTTCTGAGGTAGACTCTATTATTATCCTCATTTTACAGATAATGAAACTAAGGCTCAAGTAGGTTAAATGATTTGCCCAGGGCCACTAAGCTAATAAGGGTTTGCCACAGGACTAGAAATCAAATCTCCTTGAACTCAAGTCCAGCATTTTTTTTCACTGCTCCACATTTCCCCTCTTATCAAAAATATTCTTTTTCTTTTCCAAAAGATGAGCTTACTTCCTAACTGCCACCTTTGTTCCACTGAGAATTCATGGGGGGAAAAATAATAAGGAAAACAGCTCATCACACTTGTACCCTTTCCTGTCACTGGAACAGCACTCCTATCTGCTTAGGAAAAAAAATGGAGGCTCCCATGATGGCACAGTCTCCTGTGCTTCAGAAAGCTTATGAGTTAACCAAATTAAAGCGTGAAATTCTCTTTTGATTTTTGCCCAGAAGTCCTCCAGTTGGGGTTCAGGGGCCAATTTTTCCTCAGCTGTATTCAGAAAAGATTCATATCATTTTCTCTTATCTCAATGTACACCAAAGCACTAACTCCTTTTCCTCTTATTCTTATTCATAACTAATAAAATAATGTGCAAGCTTTTAGGTACAAATGAATATATACAAAACTCTTGAAGCAGTTATGACTGGTCATAATTTTTATTGAGTAAGATAGCTTTTGAGATCCTCTGAAAATAAAGAAATATGAACAATTAAGAGAATTGAGATATCTCAAATTTAGTGCATATATATGCAGAGAGGGGGGAAAAGGGAGTTCTTAGACATTGTCATGTTTCAAAACACTCTCTGGAGCATTTATCTCTCTATTTATGCAAAGGGTTTTTTCCATTATCCTTTATTTTAAGCCTTTACCTTTCATCTTAGTATCAATAGTATGCATTGGTTTCAAGACATACTAGTGGTAAGGGCTAGACAATGGGATTTAAGTGACTTGCCAAGAGTTTTTGAGGCCAGATTTGGATCTGGGACCTCTCTTCTCTAGGACTGGTTCTCAAGCCACTGAGCCACCTAAAAGCCCTAATTCAGTATAATCCTTTAAACATGCTGAATAAAAGGGTCTATTTTTTTTTTTTGCATTGCCTACCACATATACATTTTCCCCCTGGAAAGCTTCTATTTTAGCCGTCAAAGCTTTCTGTGACAATTAGTTTTATTATACCCATTTTACAGATGAAAAATTTAGTTTCAGAAAGGTTAAGGGTCTTTTAACCACACTCATTCAGTCAAATCAAAAATCCTGGGCTGAAATCCAAATCTTTTCATTTGATTGATGTCCGTTTTTTTTAACTGTTCCATTCTTGTTTTAACTAATATAGTCTTATTACTTCAATGGACAAATACCAAATATGATGAATAAACATATTCTCATGATTATGATGGTAATGACACACAAGGATTATAATTATACATGTATATGGGTATGTATAACATATAATTTTTGTATAAGAAAACTATTTCGTTGGTGTAGCCAATGGTTCACATCAGCACTTGCTGACATGAGATAAATAAATTATAAATCATTGAAGATAATTGCAAAATGATTATAGGCATAAATCCTTACCTACAGCATTGGAACAGAGACAAGAGATAAGTTATCATGGGCAAGAAACAGCTAGTAGGTCAGTATAACTGAATTATAAATATTATGTGGGTCAGAGGAAAATAGAAGATAACCAGAAAGTTAGGAAAGAACTTCATTGCAAAGTTTTCTCAATGCCAAATTAAAAAGAAAACAGTTTAAATTTGATCCTATAGATATTAGGGAAACATTGGCATTTCTTGAGTATAGGTGTTATGTGGTTCACAGGCAATTTTGGAGAATCATTTTGGCAGAAGCATGGAGGATAAAATGAACTTGAGAGATGCTTGAGGCAAGAAATCTATTCTGGACTGAGCTTAACTAAAGCCAAAACCCTGGTTGTATATGTTCAGTACTAGAATAAAGTGAAATATTTGTAGGTCATTAAATAATTGAGAAAAGGAGGTTTACTTAGGCATAAGGTTTTTAGTCACCTGAGCTAGTCAAGTCACTAGGATGCTTTCAGTGTATTTTAAGGAAAAAGTAGTTTAACATAAATGGGAGAAGGGGCTAGGTTTGGCATATTCTTTGCTTCACAATGTGAACTGAGAAGGCTGGTGTAATAATTCAGGTAAGAAGTAATGGGGACCTAAACTAGAATGGCGGGTGCATAAATAAAGAGAAAGAGATGTACAGAAAGAAATACCAATATTTTTCAAATGACGAAATTTGTGAAGAGAAAGACTGAGGAGGAGAGAATGGTCTCTGGGCTGTAATGCTGATTGATTAGAAAAATTATGATGATCTCAACACTGATAAGGAAATTTGGAAGAAGGGTCAGGTTCTAGCTAGACATGATGGCACATGCTCCTAGAGAGGTGTAACGATTAAAAATGATGAAGGCTGATATTATGAGGAAAAGTAATATTTTAATTACCATGGCCATGTTGGTAAAATATATAAGACCATGCACCTGATAAAAGCTATTTCAAACCTCCCAGCATTTTCTTCCCTCCACCTGGCTGCCTCGTACTAAAGAGACCAGCCAAAGCCTCATCTTCCCATTTAAGTCATGCTCTACGTTGGTTGACATCATCAAGTCCAAAACTGGAAACCCACTGAAAAACAGAAAATGTAGTTTCAAAGTCCCCCACATGTCCACAGGAAGTTTGTCATATATCTACATATCTTGAGGCTTAAAACTTCTAAATAAAACCCCAGAAATTCTAAATAACACAGAGGCAGTGGCTTGCATATCCCATGATCTTGAGAGTTATGAGGCATAGGAAATTGGAGGATGGAGTGTCCACACTGTTTATAATTTATATGATACTCTGGGATGGGAAGACACAAGGTTGCCTAAAAAAGAGAAAAAATATCCCAAATTTAAAACAGGGCAAATAAAAGTTCTCATACCAACCAGTAGTGGGATTATGCTTGTAAGTAGCTACTGAAATTCCATCCTGGGAAATTTAGGGAGATCAATTTTTCAATAATGAAAAAGAAAAGACAAGAAAAATAGGTATTATTTTTATGGGGGAGAAGGATATAATCAGTTCTGTTTTGAGATCTGAGCTTCAGATGCATAAAAGGGGTAAGAACATGAATCATGTAGCCATGGAAAATTTTTCTAAAAAATAAAAAAAATAATAAAGATAAAAAAATAAAAGAGAAGTTTTACTTAAATGATGAGATTAGAAGCCTAATTGGAGAAGGTTTAGAGGAGGAGAATTAAGAGAGGGATTGAAGGCTCATATGGTAGATAACCCTTTCAAAGAATTTAGATAAGATGATGGTAGAAATATGACAACTAGTAGACATGATTAGAACTAATATATATTTTTTAATCACTTACCTTCTCTCTTGGAATCAATACTGTGTATTGGCTCCAAGGCAGAAGAGTGGTAAGGGCTAGGCAATGGGGGTCAAGTGACTTGGCCAGGATCACACAGCTGGGAAGTGTCTGAGGCCAGATTTGAACCTAGGACCTTTCCTCTCTAGGCCTGGATCTCAATCCACTGAACTACCCAGCTGCCCCCAGAACTAATATTTTTGATTTGCTTGTTTAAGGATGGGTAGGACTTGAATATTCTTTTAGGAAACAAGGAAGGATTCAATATATATGTTTTTTAAACCTTACTTTCTGTCTTAGAATTGATACTATATTACCTCCAAGGTAGAAGAGAGGTAAGGACTAGGCAATTGGGGCTAAGTGACTTGTCCAGGGTCACATAGAAAGGATATGGAAATGTCTGAGGCCAGATTCAAACCCAGTACTACCAGACTCCAAGCCTGGCCAATGAAATACTGACCCAGAAGGATCCAATATTTAAGTAGAGATAGAGATTAAAGGGAGGAGGGAAAATGGTAGAAAATTTTCTGAATAAGAAAAAGAGAATGGGCTCAAAGGTAAAGGCAGTATGTTTGGACTTGGCTAATAGAAGGGCAAAGCCATCATTAGGAATTGGAATAAAGAAGAGGAGAATGGGAGAAAATATCAGAGTAATGTGTGACAAGGACAAGGGGATGAAAGTGAAGCCTAGGTGAATGGGCTCACTTTTTAAAAATATAATATGAGGTCCTCAGAAGGGATGGTGTCAGGAGGAAGTGGCATGGAGAGTCAAGAAATGAGTGGTTTGGAATAGTCTCTGTACCGAGTAGTATAAGGAATTTATTTGGGATTGATTGTAGGACTACCTTATAATGGGAGACTAGTTTAGATTAGCTATCATAAATCTGTATTTGTAGCAGAAGTTGAAAAGTGGGGGTGGATGTGTGAAATACTGCTGGTGATCTATAAGACAGAGCAGGCATATGATAAATTTTACAAATAGCTTGTGTTTCATTTAAATATAGTTATGGCAGATGGGCATGGGAGTATTTACTCTTTTCATGATATGATACTGATAAATCTTCTTTACCCAACAGTTGTCTATCCCATTCTTTCCAGTTTGTTCCTGTATACCAATATAGCAACATAAAAACCAGCTAAACATTCTCTCTCTCTCTCTCTCTCTCTCTCTCTCTCTCTCTCTCTCTCTCTCTCTCTCTCCTCTCTTCTCTTCCTCTCTCTATTTTCTCTTTCTCTCTCTGTCTCTCTCTCGCGCTAGCTTTATTTTCATGTATGTTTTGTCTACCTCTACCTGTTTTTCTTATGTCAAACTTATTTGTGTAAAATAAGTAAACCTTCTAAATACTGTTATAAGAAGTTTTTATTTGCATGAAATTTGAATGAATCACAATATTGTAATGAACTTTAAACTCTCCTATAATTTTTCATTTAGCTGACACTTGTTTTAACTCTTATGTTTGTAGATCCAGGCATATGTCATATCTGCATCACAGTACATTCAAGGGTACTAAGTTTTTGAATATACAATATTGTTGCCATCCATAAAATTGGCCTCACCTACCAGAGAATATTATCCCAGATTGGCATAAAACCCAAAGACTATGTTACATTAGCACGTTTGCCTTTCAGTCTATTCGGCAATTATCTAAATAATCATAGGCTATTATCATTTCCTAGTAGTTGTGAAATCATGAAGAGCTTTTTTAGATTCTGCCTTGAACTTGGGGAATTCACAGAAAAATACACCATTCACAATATAGAATCAAAGACCATTAAAGAAATCAATAAAGCTATAAAAATGATATTTGGTCCTGAGACTTTTTAAAGACAAGCAGAGGGATTTAAGTGCAACAATTAATCTTTAGCTCATTTTCATTGTTAGAAATAAATATTTAAAGAGAAAAAGAGAGATTCTAAAAGATTTGCTGGAAGGGCTGACAAGGGAACAACTTCAGTGCACACAATCCTTTTACTGTCACACACTATTTCCAAAAATCAGCAGCAAAACAGAATTTCCTTTTTAGTAGGTTTTGGGGTTCCTTTAAAATCAAATGTAGTGCTAATACATTCGATTGAAAAGAATCAATAGTGTTTAAAACACCACAACTTCCTAATATAGCATCACAGATATAAAGATATGAGGGAGGCAAGAAATCATATAAATACCCCTGGCCCATTCAAGTAATAGGAGAAAGTAGCAGGACTAGTAGTAGTTCCTACTTCCAATCCAATTACTTTTGATTATAAAAAAGACTGTGTCCTCAGATGACCTGGAACCAAAGTCTGTTTTGATACTACTGACGTAACCTCAGAAAAGTCATCCGAACTCCTTTGGTCCTTTTCTTCCTTTGTAATATTATTGGTTTTGAAGAATGACTTCTAACATACTTCCCAGTTCTAGGTCTCTGATTTTATGAGCTGAAAGCTTCCCTGCATCCTTAAAATGTGGGGTCATGGAAAAGGAATTAATTTGTGAGTCTGAGAACCTGGGTTCAAATTCTGGACCATTAACAACTCATTTCAACCTACTGACCTCAGTTTCTTCATCAGTAAAATAAAGCGGTTCAATTATTAGATGATCTTTGTAGTCCTTCCCAGCTTGAAAGCTATTATTCTATGCACTCTCCTAAATCAAACCTGTCAGAAAAGTCTAAGCCTTTATTCATCAAACTATATCTGAAATGTAGAATTAATGAATTTTATCTGAAAGCTCTGACTCAAGGAGACTTAGTTGATTTTCGAAAGACTTTTCAGTAGGTAATTTGGAAATTTTGGAAACAAATGTTTAATGCATATGAAGGACAGCATTATGAGTTGGCCAGGAAGGAGTCTATACATAGAGTGAAATTTGAAGGATGTGAGAAAGGTCACATCACTTAAAATATATCTCTCACACCTGAAGGAAATTTCAGCTTTTTTCCCTTCCTTTGGGCAGTGAAGGCTTTTTGGTGTTCAGCAGTGATGTATGAAATGCAAATATCCCTGCAAAAGGTGACACAGTGAGTTTTTAAGAGGTTAATTAACTTGCACATAATCACACAGCTAGAAAGGGTCAGAGGCAGGGTTTAGAACCAAGTCTCTCTTGACTCTTAAGTCCAGGACTTTTTATAAATACAATAGTATCATTAGGACCAACTATTCCATAGTGATTGAAAGTTAAGTCTTTTCAGGAATCAAAGGTCAGCAGGAAGTTAATCTATAATAAGAATATTCTACAGAAGATGGGGAAGATCTTAAAAATAAACTTCTATTTCAAAAAAGTTTTCCTTGGTCTAACCCTGCGGTTCACTAATGGTGAGACATGTTCAGCGCCCATAGAAATCTTAGACAGTCTACTGGGTACATTGACCAAATGGCTAATTGAGGCAAAAATAGTTGAACTAACTTTGGCTATGGGCAAGGCCAAGTAAGAGTTCAGGCCAGAAGGCAAACACCAATCTCCAGAAGATGTTCAGAAAGAAATGGTCCAGAATTACAATACTTTGGATTATACAAAGCAACATGTACACAGCTGGACAGGTTTAGAAATGCAGTTTAGCAAGTTCCATTTTGCTTGAAAGTACTTTGAAAACAATTAAAAGGTGTTAAATCTTTTGAAACTATTTCTTCTGGTTCCACCTCTGCTACGGTTTCTCTTTGACAGCAAGGATTCCAGGCACTGTATCTTTGGTCTTCTGTTTTTTTTTTTCTCCTCAAGTTTCATTGTTTTATGCTAAATTTGGTATCACAATGACAACTCTAAAGGAGTGCAAAATTTCACTCTGAAAATGGGCTGCAAGTGCTCCCAAAATAAATGTCTTGGCTGTTGTCTATGCATGGGGATTTGAATGGGGGGAGGGCATGATCAGAGGCAAAAATCACATGCTTGTTAGTGTTTTCAAGTAAAGAGATCAAGAAATTAGTGAACACTTTTAATGAAGCACTTAATATGTGCCAGATATAGTGCTAGGTGATAGGGTTACAAAGACATAGATGAAAGAATCCCTGCCTTCCAGGAGTTTTGATATAGGGGATATATGAATATTCTTACAAAATAAATACAAGTTTATTTTGTGGAGGGAAGTTCAAGTAGCTTTATAATAGGTTGTCTAACT
>NC_058130.1:469938958-469949145 GCF_016433145.1 Gracilinanus agilis | reverse complement strand
ATAAGAAAAACAACTGCTTGAACGCATGGGTCGGGGTGGACATGATTGGGGGTGTGGACTCGAAACTACCACACCAATGCAACTACCAACAATTTGGAAATTGGTCTTGATCAAGGACACATGACAAAACTAGTGGAAATGTGCATTGGCCATGGGTGGGGGGAGTGTGGGGGGCGAAGGGGAAAGGAGGAGCATGAATCATGCAACCATGTTAAAAATGAATATTAATAAATGTTTGAAAAAAAAACATTTACAAAGTTACGTCCTTCCTTATAAGTAAGTTTAAAAGAGGCACAATAGGTAAGAGGAGAATGGGAATCTTGCCAATGGATGGAGAGGAAAGTCCTAGGAGATATGAAGGATACAAATAACCCCCTCCTAAGGTTGAGAAAAAGAACCCCCAATTCTAATGAAAATGTGGAGTCTGGGGATGAGTTATAGTCATGGGATCTAAGAATGTGTCAGAATCATAAGGAACTTGATGGATTCCTTCTGTAATGAACACCCTCTGCTACCAGGTGGTGTATATCATTTGGATTTCATTTTTCTTCATCTTATGTTTTATTCCATAGGTCTCAAAATATTTTGCTCAAGATTCATATTATTCTTAACTAAGAGAAATCTTGTCATACCGAACACACACTGTCTCCTTGAGAGAAAGAACAATGCCTTATTCATCTTTGAATCTACTTGCAGTAGCTAGCACATCGCTTTACAACCAGTAATAGTGCAATAAATTTCTGTGAATTTATATTCAAAATTGCCTTTACCTCAATGTTCTGGCATGCACAAGAACGTGAGATCCAAAAGCAAAAGATGAATTGAAGACTGGATTCTTATTCTAATTGATCTCCTGATCATAGGATTATTTTACTTCTAAGTTAAAAACTATCAGAGAGGGCAACTGGGTAGCTCAGTGGATTGAGAGCCAGGCCTAGAGACCGGAGGTCCTTGGTTCAAATCTGACCTTAGACACTTCCCAGCTGTGTGACCCTGGGCAAGTCACTTAACCTCATTGCCGACCCTTACCACTCTTCTGCCTGGCCAGTACACTGTACTGACTCCAAGATGGAAGGTAAGGGTTAAAAAAAAAAAACTATCAGAGATCTTGAGCAGACATCACCACTGACTTTAATACAGACTATATAGATATATGCCTATAAGGTATGTATATAAATAAATATATGCAAATATGTATCTCAGCAACTGGGTGATAGAAAGGATAGACCATTGGACACCACGTTAGGAAGACTCAACTTCCTGATTTTAAATTTATCTTTGGACACTTACTAGCTGTATGAGCCTGTGCATATCGTTCAACTCTGTTTGCCTCAGTTTCTTATCTTTAAAAGGAGCTGGAGAAGAGCATGGCAAACCACTACAATATTTTTGCCAAGGAAACCCCAAATGGGTCATGAAGAAATGGACACAAATGAAAAATGATTGAAAAACAAATATGTGTGACAAACAATACATACACATATATGTATCTATACACACATATAAAATATACATGTATATATACACACATGCATGCTTATATACATGTATGTGCATGGAGAAAGGGAGTGAAAGTGCCAATATTTAGCTGAATCCAAGCACTTATATACTTTACTTGGAAGATTTATTTTATAATTCTTTGTGATTAGATCAATTATTTAAAATTCCAATATACTCTAATATGGTCATAGTATGCCAACTTTTCAGATGTGTGTGCTGAGGTATACACATTTTAAATGACTTTTCTGGGTTACATCAAATGAATAGCTGGAATATACTTAAACCTGGAAACTCTAGTTTTATTATAAACTCCCCGGGCCTTATGGGAGAAAAGCCAAAGACATAACAAATTATACCATTTCCTGGCAATATTAATTCTCTTTTGTGTTTACAAACAGTTTTTATAAGAAAAAATAATTATTTGAAACAAGAAGAAGCAGTCAAATGAAATTAGAAGCAAGGATCTTTTTTGACTGGTATCTAAATGAGCATAGAACTTTAAAACTAAATTGTTTCAAAAATTAAGAAAATATTCCAGTTACTTCAAAGAATGGGGTATAGATGAGGAAAGAAGATTATAAGGAGAGTAATGTCTGGAGATATTTAGCATGTAAATACAACTTAATGTCTGCATTATAAACATTATCAACATTATCTGTTACCAGAAATAAATATCCTCTTTGCAAATTAATGCACAAATAGATTGATACACCCAAACTTTGTGTTATTAAAGGACCTCAAATACTATTTAAAAATTTCCCTATTCATCCCGTTCTTATACTTATGTTATTTTTTAAAATTTCACTGATCCTTTATTTTTTTAACATAGAAGTCATTTCTTGAGTCTTCCTTCCCATTAAATTATCTTTAGTAAATCGACAAATTTAGCAAAATGTACCAGTTGAACTTGACACTTAAAACATTCTGCACCTGTAAGCCCCTATCTCCATCCTGAAAGAAAAACCCATTACTTTAATCAGAAAGTCATTCCTGGTTATATGCTTTCTACATTTGATTGTTATGTTGCATCTATTTGAAAAATACTTATATTAAAAGAAATTGCAGATATTATGAAACTTTTTGAAAATTCCTGAAAATATGATAGTGACCAGCCAGTGAAACTTCTGTTATTGGTAACTGAATAATGTTTTTAGATTATTTCTTTGAACCAGAACGAAAAAAAAAAGAAAAAAAAACACAAACATAAACTTCCATGGTAAGAAGGCCTAATGTCATACGATTGGAAACTCAGTGAAAGGTTGCCTTTCTCCCCGGACAGCAGCATTGTGCCCAGCACTTTGTTCCTCGTTCTGTGCTGTGTGCTTTATGTCATTTTAATTATTATTGTTTATGGTGATGATGTTTTAATTGTTGATACAGGACCCTGAGCATTTTGGTGAAAGGTTCATAATAATTAAAAATATTATTATAATAGCAACTGGAAAGCCAAGAGATGGCCTGTGGCTCATTAGAACAGAGTTCTTGTGGGAACTAATTGCACAAGAATAAACAAATTTCCTCTGGGGCAGTAGGAGGTAAGATTAAAAAGAACATCATCCTTTTTTCCCCCTCCCCCTCTATACCCTTGCTGTTCTTGATGCCTCTGTGATTAACAGTGTTTACAATTTTTTTTTCTTCCTTCACTCACAAAGTCAGCACACTTCGCACAAGCTCATTGACATTATTGTGTTCTGTTGAACACACAGAGAACTAATAAACTCTTCATAGTCTTTATATTTATGAAGTATGCATGAAGTGAAGAACTTGCCTTATTTCTGATGAACATTTTAGCTTGATTTAATATTTGTTTATTTTGCTATTCGTGCTTTTGGGGGGGTTATCTTTGATGCAAAAAAAATGTTTCATTTCCACTTACAAGGATCTGAGGAAAATACATTAATGTTCATGCCATTTTAGCTTCTATATTTGTGAGCTACTTTTTTGTTATTGTTAGGCTATCACAGTAATCATCACCATTATTTAAAAATCAAAAACTTGCATTTATAGAGCAAATCAAGTTTTACACAGATTATCTCACTTGAGCCAAATAATAACCTTATGAGTCAAATACCATGGCCATATTGTCATCATCATCATCATCATCATCAACAACAACATCATTATTCCAATTTCCAGTTGAGGAAATTGGAGCTTAGAGAGGTTAAGTACTAAGTGCACAATAATATAAACACTGTGTGGCTGGAACATGATTAGAAGCCAAGAATTCCATATTCTGAGCTGCTAGGTGGTATAGTGGGTAGAATGCCAAGCCTGGAGTCAGAAAGACTTACCTTCTAGAGTGACTATCTGGCCTTAGACACTTGCTAATTGTGTGACTCTGGGAAAGACCCTAAACCCTATTTGCCTCAGTTTTCTCATCTCTAAAATGAACTGGAGAAGGAAATGTCAAACCACTACATTTTTTGCCAAGAAAACCCCAAGTGAGATCATGAAAATTCAGATATGACTGAAAAAAAATGATTGAACAAAAATTATTCATTCCATGATCAGCATATTGTCACAGTCCTTCAATTTGGTTGAAATTTTCTTTCTTTGCAATATGAAATTCATTGCAATGACAAAAGTGACTATTCTCTTTGAAAACATAGCTTGAAATTGCTCTAACAAAATTTTAAAGTATATTAATTGACTTTACTGCAAAGGGAAGATAGAGACTAGAATAGCCTAGCTATGTCAATTTCCTTATCAAGGAAAATACACAGAGTTCAGCATTATCTCTTAAATTCATCAAAACCCAGTGTCATCATGCAGATGAGAAAATTAAATACAATAGCTTGTGCTTCTGAAGCCTTTATAATCGAAAAGGCCATGTCAACTTCAGAATCTTAAGAACTCATCCAAGAAAAGTTATGTTTTTAGTTGCAGCACATCTGCCAACTGAGAATGAATCATTTCTTCAATTCAGTGATGTTGAAATTATAAAAGCACTATACAAAATGAAATCTGCTGATCTGAGGATGTTCGAAGTTTCCTATAACAGCTTTCCCATAACACCATTGACCATCAATGCTAATTTTGCCGTCTGTGTTCAAGGGCGTATGCATAAGGGACAGTTTATCTAGTTTGTGTTTGTGCTAGAAAGCAATGCATGAGTCTGGTTTAGATGGGATAATATGATTTTCACTGATATTCCATTTTGAGAGAATGATTCCAAATTTGAATAGAATACACTAGAATTAACATCCTTCCTAGCCAAGAAGGTGTAAGACATCAATAGAAAAGGAAATATAAATGATATCCTTCTGAAATAATCAAATATCTCTATTGCTGTCTGGAAGGAATAATGAAATACTGATTTCCCAAATTTCCTTTCCTTGGTCACAGGGCAGAACATAAGACTATTGGTATTGTAAAATGGAGTGACTACAAACTCATGCTGAAACAAATGATATTTCTTTTAAGTTCAAAAGTTCCCATATTGTGTCTTTACCACAGGTTTTGTGAATATGAGGTTGGGAGGATATATTATCGGGAAGGCTTGCAGGTTTATTTTTGTTTCCATAATTTCCTCTTCAAGCCCCAGGAAAAGAGTCTAGTCATCAAGGATGGCATTCTCAAAGGGTGAGACAAGTAGGCTTCCATCATATTTATAAAAAAAAAACATAAATAGCAACAACAATCATTAACCAGAAAAGAAGATTTGCAATTTAGGCAGATTCCATTTTACCATGCACTTTGACATTTCTGTGATAACTGGAAAGAATCACAATTAGAATAAACTCAATTTCTTTCTCTCTTTATATTTTACATGGTTTAGGATTGATGGGAATGGGCAGTAAAGATGGCAGGATAATCATCTATATATGGCCTTGCTTCCTCCCTTGCATGCCTTGCCCTTTAGGAAAACATCATTGGAAAAAAAGGGGGAAGAATTGTTCTGATCAATGAATCACAGAGAACAGAGAACTTTTTGTCTTCTCATGTGAAAGCCCCTCCACAGTAGTTGTTTCTTCCTGGCAGAATCATTAAGCCATACATATAAATAAGAAATTGGACTGAGCTAATATAACTTTTTCATCCTGCTCAATTCTGTGTGTATGTGAGTGCATATCTGAGTATCTATGTATGCACATATATGTAGTTCTTAAAAGCAACTACATGCATATATGTATAAATATACAACACATATATAAATATGAATATATGGATATAGCTGCTATCAAGAAGAACAACAAATTAAATGGAAGCTCCATTTCTGTAACTAATAGTCCTTGTCTTATTATTAGAGAATAGGCTCATAGAGTGTAGAAACCTTGAATCCATTGAGTCCAACATTCTCACTATAGATAGAAAGGAGAAAAATGGGACCTAGAAACTTGCCCAAGTACAACAGTCACTATCAGAAATGGTGCTGCATTTGGCACATACTAGTTGTATGACCATAGGGGAGTCATAGAGCCTTTAAGTAACCCAGGAAACTCTTTAAGACTATAAGATAGAGTGATATATTTTTACAAAGGATTTCTCAATTCCAGTGTAATTTTAAAAGCAAGAAATTCCGAATGTGGATCAAGATCAAACAACATAATGTAGAAACAAAGTAGATATTATCATATTTACTATATTTTAATGCTTCATTATGATGCTTGGTTTACATTGGATTCTTGAAGGCTATATCAGTGGATTTCTGTGTTTTTTTGCCTCAAGATTTCAAATGCAAATGCATTAAGTTTAGAAAAGCTCGTGACCAGAAGACTGTCTATCTGGCAATGAATATTTTGGACATGAAAGCTAATAAGAGACAGTAAGTTGTAATACATAGAGAACTGCCCTTGGGGTCAAGAAGACCTGGATTCAAGTTCCATCTCTGACTCTTCCTGACAGTATGATATTGGGGAAGTCTTTTTACTTCTCCATGCCTTGAACAACTACCTAAGAAAATAATTACCTTTTTTGTTTCCAAATTTTTGTTTCTTGGATTCTTTTTCAGGATGGTGATGCCTAAGGACTACTTCTCAGAATAAGTTTTTAAATGTACAAAATAAAATATATAGGGTTACAAAGGAGGTCAATTATATTGCCATAAAGTTTTTTTAAGCTCCCTGACTCTAAGTTAAGAATATTGGCTCTAAGCATCTAAATTGCAGATCAGCTGTGCATCTGCTTTGGTAGAAGAAGCTTCCTTTCCTAAGAGTTCACTAAACCAGTGAAATCCACAGATTCAGTAAAAAAATACTCTCATAATTTTTTAATTGTATGCAGTTTTTTCCCCTCTCCTCACTTTACTCTTCAAAAAGAGTCTAATGTGCTTTCTTGGTATACTGAAAAAATCACCTTTGTATTTTACATTATTTGCTTAGTCTTTCTTCCCCCATCCCTCTGCTTTCCCCTTTCTCTGCCTCTTCTTCCCCTCTCTCACTCCATCTTCTTTCCTTTTTGCCCTCCCTTCCCCCATTCCTCCATTTTCCTCTCTCTTCCCTTCCTGCGTTTTCTTCTACTTTTACTTTCTTTCTCTATGCCTCCTCCTTCTTTCCTTTTTCTTTTTCTCTTTCGTAGATATACATATTCATATATACATACATATATATATATCATCACATTTTCCACAATAATTATAACTGGTTGTTTTGTTGTAGGGCATTGCTACATGGTCTTATAAATTTTGCATAATGAATAGAGATTTTAGTCATTTTTCTTTCCCTTGCTAAGAGAAGAAGTATCATTATTATTATTAATTTCAGAAATTACCAGGACCAGTCAAAGTATAAGTACTTATCACTGTAGTGGCCAGAAAGGGAAAAAAGGAGTCAGAAATAATAACGGTACTTTGGTAACTATATTTGGAAACCATTCCAAAAGGCTCAGAGCCAGATCTGCTGTGCACTAGCCCTTAATGGATGTTTTGAGTACATAGTAGGAGGATTGGGGCTGGATGTTGATGCCATTTGGACATCTGCCTCTGCCTTACAGTACTGCTCTTTTGGCAATAACTGCCAGGACTGCCAACCACATTCCTTTCTCTGCATCTGGTCATGGTGCAAGCCTGAGGTTCTTACTCTCATATATTATATCTTTCCATCCCCTATTATTTTGCCTTAGTGGTTCTCTTTAGTTGACTGAAAATTTAATCCTCCTGCATCTCAATATTACAAATGTATTTCTACATAGAACCCAGACCTCACCTCAGACCAGTCAAATAGTTTCTTTTAAATTCTGAGAAACTACCTTTGAATAGTTCTCATGGCAAATTATTCAACTTATATACTTAAAAAGAGTAAAACTAAAGGGGTGGGATACTATGTAGGTTATATAGATGTGAAATATATCTCTACAAAAGCCCTATACTATTTCCCCCTTTTCCTTTTGAATACATTCCTCATTTTATTCTCCATTTGTGCTATGACAAGCTGATAGATGCTGCTATAAGTATTTCCCCCTTTGACCTTAAAAAGAAATGGGTGCAGAATTTTTATTAAAAGGATAGGAAAAGACAAATTGTATGACTGCAAAGTAATGGACATAAAGCTTTATAAATCTTAAAATCAGAAGAGGTCATCTAGCCCGAGGCACATTTTAATTCCTGAGGAAACTGAGACCCAGAGACGCTAAATAACTGGGCATAATAAAATATGGAATGAAAAAATGTGGCCAAAAAAGATAGAAAAACAGTGAAAAAAGAAACAAAGGGAAAATAGGAGGAAAATAAAAGTAAAGAAAGAAAAAATGTGGCCAAAAAGATAGAAAAAATATTGAAAAAAGAAACAAAGGGAAAATTCGGGGAAAGTAAAAGTAAAGAAAGCAAGTGTTGCTATAATAGCAAAATCATGAAGGATCATTCCTCCAAGTTTAAGGTCATTTCCTTTCTCCTGAAGTGCTGGAAGACCAGAATGTCTTTCCAGTCTTTCTCTTTGATCTATCTGGGTGTGTTAAAAGCCACCACAGACAGATGGCAATCTAAATGTGGTTGCCTGAATGGCCAAATTGACTTTTCTCCACTCCAGATTAGATTGTTTTTTTTTTAAACCCTTAACTTCTGTGTATTGTCTCATAGGTGGAAGATTGGTAAGGGTGGGCAATGGGGGTCAAGTGACTTGCCCAGGGTCACACAGCTGGGAAGTGGCTGAGGCCGGGTTTGAACCTAGGACCTCCTGTCTCTAGGCCTGACTCTCACTCCACTAAGCTACCCAGCTGCCCCCTAGATCAGATTGTTTTTAAGCATTTTAGGAATCATAACACCAACTGTTGTGGAAATTTCTCATCATCCACATCAGTTTATCAGTGAGGGAAACAAAATCTGGAAACTCGAGTCAAAAATATACATCATAACTTGGATAGATGTTTCTGGATGATTCTATAGATATATATTGGAGTTCTGCAACGCCTGTCACTTCATTGGGAGGGGAGGGCAAACCGTGTAAGCAAGACCTTGGAAGCAGGAATTTCCAAGCATCTGCTTTCAACAAGACTGATGTCTGGAAGAGAACAATCAAGTATTTGTGGCATGGACATGAGGGTCTACCCTTCCACTTGCCTATCATGTCTTTTTTGCCTCATTCAGAGAGCACCGAGTGAGTGCAGTCAGACTAAGGATCCCAGCCTGCCAGGTGAGGATTTCATGATAGATTTTGGAAATTAAAATTTGGGGTTTGTAGGTTCTGTGCCCAAAGGGTTTTTGTTTTGTTTTATGGTGATACTGAATAAATAGTGTATAGAGAGCTGAAACCCAGGGCACCCTACTGATACTGCAAGGAATGTGACTTCCAAGCCAAGGTGGGAAGGCTCAGCCAGACCTTCACTGTCAAACCTGTTCCTTCTCCAGGGTCCATGTAATATTAGAGTCCAGAGCACGTACGCACACACACACACACATACACACATGCATGCACAAATGCACACATATGCACACACATACCCCTTTTTGTTCATCTGTTTCCCAGGACATAAAATTATTCAGTAGGAGTTGCAAAAGAAAATTGGTCGGTGAAGGCTCAATCGATTAATCAATAAACATTCATTTATTTTAAACCCTGACATTCCATATTAGGATGTATACTATTAATTCTAAGGCAGAGGAGTGGTAAGGGCTTAAAGGTAACTGGGATTAAGTGACTTGCCCAGAGTCACATAGTTAGGAAGTATCTAAGACCAGATTTGAACCCAAATCTTCTTTACTCTAAGCCTAATGCTTTATCCACTGAACCAGCTAGTTGTCCCTCTTAATATGCATTTTTAAGTACCTGACATATAAGTCAGGACCTGTCATAGTCTTTATGGATACAAGGCAAAAGTGAAACAGTCCTCACCATCAAGGACCTTAGAGTCTCTCAGGGGAAAACAATATAGAGTTGTGTGTATCCATGAATGTGAGTTCAGATATATGTACATATACATACACTATAACTAGTAGTATATTATATTATTAGATTTATTTTATCTGGGTGCACATTTAAAAATAGATTCATAGACACATATAGATGCAAACATGTTAAACACATACCATTATATACGATATATTTTTGAGGGAAGATACAAAAAGCTAGAGGGAAGAGCTGGCCCATAAAGGAAATCAGAGATTTTAAAAGCCAGAGGTGTAAATGCCTGCCCTTTGATCCAGCCATACCATTGCTGGGTTTGTACCCCAAAGAGATCATAGATAAACAGACTTGTACGAAAATATTCATAGCTGCGCTTTTTGTGGTGGCAACAAATTGGAAAAGGAGGGTATG
>NC_058130.1:469915220-469931655 GCF_016433145.1 Gracilinanus agilis | reverse complement strand
CTCTCTCTCTCTCTCTCTCTCTCTCTCTCTCCCCCTTAAATTCATAGCACTTACTAAAGTCACACAAGTGTATGATGCTCAAATCATATGCCTGTCACACAGGTGCTTAATTGATGTTTATTGAATAATTTAAATAATTCAACTGACTATTTTTTCAATTTTATGTGACTTCAGATACTTCCAAAAAGTACATCTACTAAGTAAATGTCTTTGTAGACACATTCCAGTAAAATATAATTCCCTTAAGTGCAGAAATAATTTGATTTTGTCTTTGTATCCCCAGAACCTAGTAGAGTGCCTTGAAAAGAAATAATGGATGGGGATGAATTGATTTGAATTCATAAGGAAGGAAACTAAATCAAAGGACACTTACATGATTTATCAATAAGTCTATCAGCCTCGAAGCACATAAAAATGAGGCACATTAGAAAAAATACTGACTTTAGAGTCAGAGAACAAGGGTTTACACACCTCCCCTTGATGTTTATTATTTGTGTAGCATATGATAAATAATTGACTTTCCTATGCCTCTTTTTCCTTACCTGAAAAATAAGAATTTGGGACTAGAAGAATGCTATTATTTCTATATCTATGAATTTATAATTATGTATGTAGTGATAACTTTTACAAATAATTTCCCATGATTCCTTAGGGTTGTGAATTTACATATTGGATATGTATGTATATATGTGTATGTATAGTTATATTCTAGATCCAATGTCACACTTGCACTGCTATACATTATAGGCGACCTCTAAATTTTACTTAATTTGATTACCTTGAAGCAGTAGCCTACAGGATTTGTCCATAGCTTTTGGATTGTGGAGGTGAGCCAGGGTGAGAGATTCTATAACAAGTGAAACCCCAGTTAGGAGGAGGCTTCACAGGGTACAAATATAAAAATTCTGAGTAAACAGCCTGAAGCTTGGTCAACCCAATCATTTCATCAGTCTGAGCAACTGATGTGGTACACCGAACAATTGATTTGATTGTGGTGATACAATCAATCATAGAGATGGCTGGAATGAACAGTTTGGCATTGCCACAGTTTAGTGACCATGAGTAGTCAAGGCCATAACCTGTGGGCTTTTCTTTCAACGTTATTCTTAGTCACAGAGCTCTCCTGCTCCCTTCAAAGTTGCAGGCTGCACTTTTGGAAGGAATATGTGTTTATTGCTCATGTGCTTTTCTCCTCCCAAAGGTAGGATAAAGTTCTTTACCTTCATCCCATTTCCTTTGATCATACATATTAGCTTCCAGCCCTGATGGATGGAGGTCAGACAGAAGTATATGCATGGAAGCACCTCTCTGAAGCATGAGAGCACAGGGGGGATCAAGGTGAAATGATGACATGTACCTAAATAAAGGTGAATAGAATCCTTTTCCAAAAATATTCTGCAGAATCAAAATTACTTTATAACATTTTGGAGGGAGTAAAGCTATTTTATACTGAAGTAATGCAGGGCTTGGCAGAAATTCATATCAATTGATAAAGAAATATTACTTTCATAGGTTCACACAAAAAGTTCAAGTATTTCATCTTAGCTTCAGTTTTTAAGCCATTTTCCTGCAAACTAGCAAATTTCTGCCTGGAGCAAACTGATGAAAATTCATGTATGTTTTCATTCCTACAGTTTACTTAGGAATAGTAAAACTTTTACCTTAGATCAAACTTTTGAACATTTGAGGGTAGAGGAAAGGGGGGAAAAATCCACAACAAGCATCTCTTCTCAACTGTGAATATCCAAAGTGAAATGTGCTTGTTTCTTATATTTTTAGAACACTGGAAGTTTTCCACGAACCTCTATAATAGTCATTCTACTGTAAATGCTCCAGGAACTGTCTAGGGAAATTTTCTATTGAGTGGGAAAGCATGATTATCCAGAATATACAGAATGGTATTTGGACTTGGAAATCCATCTGAGACCCACAATTCTATATGGTATATCATTAGGTAAATGTCTCAAAATCTATCGGTTTACATTTTTCCCCCCTTAGGCCATAGAAATTCAAAATTTGCCCATCCTTTATTTCTTAAGGGTGTGATGAAAATGATCAAAACAATATTTCTGAAGTGCTTTCACTTCTTATTACAAACATTTGTAGCAGGTATAAACTAAAATCTTGCAGAATGACATTATGAAAGTTGACATGACCTTTATTATATTATACCTTCACCTCTAAAATTTCTCCCTCATTATATGCTCCCTTGTACCTGATCAACATTAGATATTGTCAGTTCATGTTTTTCTTGTTATTTCTCCCTCTTAGCTCCAGAATATGGCAATGTCCATTATCAGGCATGACAACTGAAAACCTGAAAAAACACAGAACTACCAAAGGAGTTATAATAAAACATGTCTAATCAGAACAAGGGAGACAATGCTCAAATGGCCACCACACAGAGCCACCATACAGAGCCACTGCTCCAGGAGCTCTGAGAACATGAGAACATGTTCTCTGGTAAAGACAACAATAATGGGAATTTCTACTGAATTAAAGAACTTGGATATGTATATCCAGTGGAAATTAATTAAAGAACTCGGATATGTATATCCAAGTTCTTTAATTAAATTTAATAATGTATATATGCACATATACAAATTATTAATTAAACTTAATTAATAATGTATATATACACATATTTATACATACATATATATATACACACACACACACACATATATATATATATATATATATATATATATATATGCTTAGGCAAGAAGAACAACTGACTACATAGAGACTTTGGAATGAAAGAAAGAGGATATAGCCAGAGACTAGGATATTTTGGAGAGGACTAGGTACAATAGAGAAACTAGGAAAACAAAAATGATACTTAATCCTATCTAGAATGCTCAATGAATTATCAGCAACAAGGGTCAGTTTGAGGATTCTGTGTTCTGTCACTACTATACACAAAGAACAAAGAACTGTGCTAAGGGGCTCATGTTTCCCTTCCAGTTATCCACTTAAGGTTAGAAGAAAACAGCACCCTCCATAGCCAATTCATATGTCTTTCTTAAAAATATCTATAGATGCTTGAAAAATTCTGGTTTTTGTGGGAGGAGAGAGAAGACCGACTTAGTTCAGGTGGGCAGGTTCACTTAAGGAATTACAGGGCTTGCAGCAAAATCTTGTAAAAAAGAGAAATTTATTAGGAGAAAATGTTAAAAGTCTGGGAGGAAGAGGGAAGGTGGAAAATGCCTCTTCAAGGGAAAAAATTGGGTTTATATGTGTTTTACAGAGGAGGAGACTATGTGACAAAGGAGGGGCCTACAGAAAGCTGGGGTTTGGGGTACCTGAGGTTTGAAATGTCTATCAGTGAGATAGGCACATCTCAAATGTATGAAACATGCATACTGTCTTTGTTGCCTTGTCAATGTTTACCAGGGGCCTGGGGGTTCTGGCAGCACAGTAACCTTGAGGTCAGAAGCCCAAGAAGTCCTTCATGCTGATTAAAATAAGAAAAACTCTTTTTATATTATTAACTTTATTAAAGTTAGAAAAACAGGAGTTTCCCCTAACTGAAATTAACTAACTTCCCTCCTACTCTGAATCTCCTCTGATTCAAACTTTTCTTCTAGGTGCATGATTGGTCCTTATATAGACCAATCCTGTGACTAGAAGTAGGAGGGGCGGGGCATGGCCTACCCCTAGCATGGATTGGTTCAATTTGAGACCAATCCCATGCCAGGAAATATAGTGTGTGTGTGTGTGTGTGTGTGTTCCCTACCCCAGTACGGGATTGATCCATTCAAGACCAATTCCATGTCAGGAAGTAAGGGGGAGGGACCCCTGGGGCCTGCTGGGGAATATAGTTCCCCCAACCACAACACTTCAAAACCCACAATGCATTCCTTAAAATTTCTAGGTTTCCCATGTTGCATTATATTTTGAATTCAAGCATCAGTACAAACAACAAGAAATTATTTTGTTGTTGTTCAGTCACTAAAGAACTTAATGAGTTTTTAATTAGTGTAATGCTCAGTGATACTTCAGAGGATTAAAAAAGATACATCAATGTATATACTCTGTCTTTTAGGAACTGACAATCTAGTTAAAAGGAAAAAAGCATTAATGTAAGAAAATTTAAATAATAAAAACAACTATATCACATATAATATATTATAAAGGAGCCCCTGATTAAATAAAACATGAGTGTAATGGACACTAAGTACTAGTGGTTCAGAAGAAGTTCACTCAGGGTTCCATTCAAAATATCAGAGTAATGGACTTTTAAGATCCAAACAGAATTGTTTAAAAATAAATCCTTGCTCAGTCCCCAAATTTGAGACTTAAATTGCCAATAAGTTGCTATATTTGCCTGTCTTCAATTTTACTCATAGCCTATTTTGCCTCTTTCCTTCTCAGCTTTCTATGATGTACTCTGTGTGCCCCTTTTGGACTCAGATTGTTCCTATCCCAATCTATGCCTTGCCTTCTCCTTCTCATCTTCCTTTCTAGTTTTCTTATATTGGTTTTATATTCTCTCTCCACTATTATTATTATTTTTTTATTTAACTTTTCAAGTTGACCCAAATGCTCTCTCATTTTTTAAAAACTCTTATCTTCCATCATAACTCTGATTTGGTTCTAAGGCAGAAGAGCAGTAAGGGCAAGACAATGGGGGTTAAATGACTTGCACAGGGTCAAACAGCTAGGAAGCATCTGTGGTCAGATTTGAACCTAGAACCTCCTTTCTCTAGGCCCAGTTCTCAATCCACTCAGCCAAATAGCTGCTCCGCCCCAAATGCTTTCTTAATTTTACTTCAGTACCTTTGGCCAGAGCTGAGCATATTTGACTCACTGCCTGATCCTAATTATTTCTATTTACATTTCCTAGCAGCAATAAGAACTATATAATCCTGGGGGCAGCTGGGTAGCTCAGTGGAGTGAAAGTCAGGCCTAGAGACAGGAGGTCCTGGGTTCAAACCCGGCCTCAGCCACTTCCCAGCTGTGTGACCCTGGGCAAGTCACTTGACCCCCATTGCCCACCCTTACCAATCTTCCACCTATGAGACAATACACCGAAGTACAAGGGTTTAAAAAAAAAACTATATAATCCTGAACCACCTCTTTAAACCTATTGTCCTTACCAGACCTGAGACTGGAGATGTGTCTTAGCTTGTGAAAAGATTAGGAATTTTTCTTTCGTTGTTGTCGTTGTTGTTTCTGAAATGTTTCTTGGAAAGTATTTTTTATTAATAGAATGGAATGGCATTCAAGGGAAGGATCTTGAGTTGGACTTTTAAATGATAAATTTTGGAGAACTTCAAAGTATACTGGAGGACTTTTTTTAAGGAATATGACATGACAAAAAACTCAAAATAACAGTAGACATAATGGATTCAGTTTGAATAGAGAGAAGGATTTGTATAGGGGATTTTATAAGGGAAATCGTAAATTGCAACAAAATTTTAGAGGTGGCTAAATGTGATCTTCTAAGCAATTATTGTTTTTATTTAGATGTATCTGTTTGTTTGGTTTTTATGTTAAAATACCAGTGATTCCCTTTCCTGCCTTCCCCCATCATTAAAGGCATCACTTGATAATATATATGCATAAATACACATATATATCATATCTATATGTATTGTCAAGCTGGAAAAACACAGAACTACTATAATTAGCATATTTAATTGAGTTAGGAAGATTAATTTGTGAAAATGAATAGAACCTTAGTCCTAGGACTTCCAATGAACTAGAGAATGTAATCTATTTATGTTGATTTTTGGAAAGGGGGAAGGGCATATGCTCTGCCACCTGCTTGGAAAGGAAGCATTAGCTATAGTCTAAAATGGCAAGAAAAAGCTTAGATGTAATAGCCAGAGACTGGGGTACTTGGGAGCAACCTAGTACAAAAGGAGAAACTATGAAGACAAAAGGGTACTTAAGATTTGGTTACATTTACTAATCCAGTCCAAGTTCCAAGTTCCAAGAGGATGGGAGGTGGAGAAGGCTCAATAAAAAATACATTGTGAAAGAAGCATTGGCAAGGACATCTTTCAAACCTTACCCTCACATTCCAAAATCTGAGTATGCAGATCAGTTTATATGTATGGAATTATTCTAGATTAGCCTTCAAATTATTTCAATTTTAAATGGTATGGACTAATAGGTTCTTGAACCAAAGAGAAACTTTTGTTATTATTATTATCTTTTACTTTTCAATTACTAAAAAAGGAGGGGCTATAACAATAAAAACTTGAATTTTGCTTATTAACATGAATATTGAAATTGCCTTTTGAATTTCCATTGTACCTTGATTTTGCAAAATCAAAGAGCTGAAAGACACTTTAGAGGTCATTCTGTCTTTCTGTTCTTTCATTTCTCTTTCTATTGCCCCCTAATTTCCCTAACTTCTTTTTATAGGAAGTTATGTCTTTCATTAGAAGACTTGAATAGAGGTGGCTCTTTTACTCCCTATATAGAAGCTTATAATTACATTAATGCTGAGTGGAAGAAGGATTACCTACTACTTATTCAGAGTACCAAGTCCTAAAAATAATTTCCAAGAGTCATTCTATATATTCCTACAATTCCTTATTTTGCATGTTACTGGTAGTTAAGGAGGGGGGGAGTTCTGATGCTGCTCCTCTTGATACAGAGAGGCCATGATTATTCTCTCCATATCCCACAGGGTTCCATGTTGATAAATCCCAAGAATTAATACTAATTTTTCCCAAATCTATTATATACATCAAAACTTTTCATTTAATTTCAGTTCCATGATGTGAAAGTCCTTAATGTCACACCATAGCTTTGTAGTAGGGGAAGGATTATCAATCAAAGAAGATCACCGTAGAATGGATTTTAAATTAGAGAGTTCACAGAATTTAGATCAAAACTTACTTGAAGATAGGACTGACTTTACTTATACTCTGTATTCCTACACAGCGTCTAGTTATTTGTTTTGAATGAATGAAGCATTTATGAAATATTTACTCTTTGCAAGGCATTGTGCTTTTTCTTATATATACACATACATATACAAGTATTTATGTACAATATATAGTAACCAAAGGGAACTCAAGAAATATTTTCTGATGCCCATCATTTTTCTCAGTAGGAGAAATAAAACCTAAGAAGCATATACTTGACTGGTGCAAGATTGGACTTTAAATCTCTGTTGTTTCTGTATAAGACGTGAGGCAATGTTTCCTCTTTTTTCATCAATTAGAATTCATGCCTACAGAAAGGGGTTGGAAGGGGGAGAACAATGAAATAAACATTCAGAGCCTTTGAAGGAGAAAAGTGGCACAAAATATTAATACAGATAAGGCCATGGTAATGCAACAAGAACAGAGATCACTTTCCATACCTAAGAGAACAGTTACTTTGCTGCAGATTTTGTTAATGCTCTCATTACTATGTGACTAATGGAACAGACACCACTCTGAAATATAGATCCCCCAACACTGAACATGGCCAAGTACCTAATAGAAAGTCACGAAGGACAAGTTTGTTGAGAATTTATGACTTCCTTATTACGGTATTTCCATATGCCCATTGCCACACAGTCCTGAAGAATTTCAGAATCGTGCCTTCCAATAAGTCTTCAGCCTACAAACAACATTATCAACAACAACAAATGAGTGCAGAAAGAGAATGCATATGCAAATATGTAGCCTTCCCAAATACATCCTTAAATGAAGTGGAGTAATATTCTATCAATTATGGTAGCCATTATGATCAATGAATTGTTATTTCTACACCTTTCCTTCATTCTCTCATTTCATTTACTACTTTTCTAATTCGATTTGCACCTTGAATCCCAGTAGCCTCCCATATGAAAATTTTGACAAATTTCTGCAATCTAGAAATTTAAGATTCACATTTCAACTGATGGAACATCCAGCTTGTGTAGCAGAAACACTGACATGGAGATGAGATATCTTAATTATAGGTCTTATTGTCCTCTTGCCTACCAACTGTGTAAGTTTTTGGTAATTACTTAAATGTCTGCCTTCAATTTGCTAATTCCAATGTTTTAACAATCAGGTTATGGCCTTGTGGAATTATAGATTCAGAGCTATGAGATATTAAGGGCCATTTAGTCCAACTCTATCATTTGAGAAGTGAGGAAACTGGAAGTCAAAGAGATTAAGTGACTAGCCCATGGTTACACCAAGTAGTAAATTATAGAAGCAGATTTTAACCCAGAACCTCAGACTACAAACCCAGTGCACTTTTTATGAACCATATTCCTCCTATAATAGTTGAGATTTGAGTTAAAAGATCAAATATTATAGCCTAAAATGTATCTCTAAAATATGTCTTTCTACTGCTATAACTTTTACAATTTTCCTTTGCTTTTAAATTATTTCTTTCCATTAAGTTTATCTTTATGTTCCTGAAGTTTTACAAAGAGAAGAAACAGTGAATTATAATTTTAAAAAATGAATAAAAAAAACACCCTGATCTATTAATGTGATTTTATTTGGATAACTGGTTTTGGCATGGGATCCAGGGTTTCCCTCTGGAAACCCCAAACTCCAAAAGTGTTCTAGGTCAAAGGAGACATAAGAAATTCCTTTCTACTTCCTTAAGAAGAGCACTTTCACTCCTTGGACTTTCCCTTAGTTCTTCAATTAACATACATATGCACCTCCCAGTTTCACTCATTCAATCATTGGGTGGTACTAATATTATTCACTGAATTCCACAGATCATCCCTTATACCCCTGACCTCAATGAATTACTTCATTAATGTTTCACCCCATCCCCACTTCCTTATCCTGTACACCCTGCTGTCAAAAGAGTATAAAAACCCCAAAACCCAACTCCTCCGGGAGCCAGTGTTCCACCTGTACGCTGTCTCCTGACCTTTCAACATGGCATCCAAATTAATAAATTTCCCTTCATATTTTTAAGCTAAGTTTTAGAATATTGCATTTTTGGAAAGGGCAACCTATCTCAAACATGAGGTTTCACCTCAAAGTTCTCCCACAACAGTTCTAAGTGCTTTGAAAGTATAATATTAACTCATGACAGCTTTAGTTTAGTCTCTGAAAGTTACTGAACAGACCAGCTTCTAGTAATGGAATTTTAACATATGATTCCATTTTTTATGACTTGGTCCTTTCTTATGTCAAAACACCATAAACTCTGAGAACTCAGATAAGTCACTTTTTAAATGGGACTGGGAGGCCCAACAGAGAAAGGACATGGAATATTACACTGGCTGTTACTTATAATTGATGTGAGACTCATCAATAAGATAATAAATAAAGACTAAACAATAAGATAATTGTTGAGAAAATATTATTTTTTCATGTGATATTTTCCAATAAATATGAGAAAATAATACTTCAAGTCTTTGTTTAATAGTGCCAAAAACATCTAGTCAATACAGTTTATACAAAAACTCAATTTAATGGGAGAAAAATCAAACACATGCTGCTCAATATTATAGAGAAAAACCTGTCAATTTGTTTTTCTTCTTTTTAAAAATGATTCCTTTGACATCATTGAGACACAGTCTGATAAAGAATCATATGACCTCTTCTCATATGGTATTTTTAGCACAATTGGGGAAAGATTTAATCTGTGATTTAATTGCTAGACAGAGATCCTAGAAAGTAAACTGTATCTATAAATGTAGATCAGTTTTTATTCTGAAATTTGTAATCAGAGTTAAGTTGCTGGGTACCCTGACAGATTAATTGATATTTTACAGGAACATACAGCTAGTATGTGTCAGAGGTGATTCTGGAGCCAGGTCTTCTTGACTCTGGAGTCATCAATATATTCAGTTTGTCACAATGTATGACTACCATATAACATACACAAGTTTATATAGAGAATTATATCTACCATAAGAAATGTAGAATTTAATATAAATCATGTGAAGTTAATAATATTCTAGGAACATAAATTCACGAGCAAACATTTTTTTAAATTCAATTTGTAATAAGTGAATATAAATGAATTGAGTAGAAATGGCCAAATTAATATATTATAAAAAATAAGGTAAAAAAGCCATGCCATAATCCTGAAGTAAGATTCTGCTTTTATGACTAAATATCAATACATCAGGAATCTGTGCTATTACCAATGTGTGACTCTAATATATAATGCAATTTGTTTGTAAATTATAGTCTATGCAAATATTCTGTATCTCAGAAAGGTTGTGTCCTGCCCATGATCACAGAGATAATGTCAAATGCAGTATTTTAATTTATCTCTTTGTGATTCTAACTCCAGTTATTAACTCCATACAAATGACTATTTTCAATTCCAAAACATCATATATGATGCATTTGTATTGTGTGTGTACATTTGTATATGCTGTCTCACTCAAATCAATCTTAATCAACAGAGAGTCCAGTGAGCATCACTATTCCTGCAAGGAGTAAAAGAATTACTTTGACAATAGGAAGTGAAGGAAATGGAAGTAGAAAGATTAAATGCTTTAGGCTCTTCAGTCAGTTGATTAGTCAATTAACAAGCATAAGTGCTTATTGTATAACAGAGATATAAAGAAAGGCATAGAGTGAAAAGAATAAGGACAGAAGGCTTAGAGAATGACCTCTCAATGATTCTTTGTCTGGGTTGAGTCTACCCTTCACCCTTTCTACCCCTCCATAAACAATACACAATGAGGATTTGAGAACCAAATGGAAGAGCCAACCACATTGAGTAAGCAGTCAGAAGGTAGGTCAACAGAACAGTGATGGGAACAGCAATGATATTGAGAAATGATACAGAATTATACTTTTTGGGAGACAGTGAGTGGAAGGGAATTAGGGGATATGTGTGTTCTTGTTGAGGGAAGTGGTAGATCAGAGTTTAGATTCAAAATACGTGAGATAGAACTTTGTAAAACTCCCAAGGTGTGTTCAGGTAGAGTCAGGGGAAAGCTATGGTGGCAGGAATATGGTAATGTAAAAAATAAGCTGTTGACCCTTTTCTTGATTCTGCGCCTCTGAAAAAAGAAAAATAATTAGCAATCTTGTCTAGTCAACTGTGTGCCTCTCACTATAATGGGTTGCTCCAAATATTAGAATACTCAGAAATACAGGAAATCTTAGGAGGCCTTAGAAGTCTCCAAAGACAAAAGAAAGAGCCATAGGGATGTAGGGGTTGGAATCCAGACCATATTTTCTACTCAGCAAATAAATGATTGTATATTTGAGGTATATTTGAGAGACCTTTAGGATTCTAGTTAAGCGAATGACTTATCCAGCAGTGTTGTTGCCTTTGGACATGAACTTGGTGGGATGAATACATGTAGGAATTGAGCTAAAGTATGAATATAATGCTTTCTTCCCCTCCTCTGTTCACACCCACAGCCTGAGGTGGCAGAGGAAGGATTATATCCCTAGGATATATTTTTTTTATGTTTTTTTCCTACTTTTTTTTTAACCAAATATCAGGTTTTAAAAGGCTTCAATATTATTTAGTTATGTGAAACTGGGATATTTGTCACTAGCCCCTAAAAATGAAAGTAGCATAGTTTATGAGGGTTTGAGTTTATTTTAGAGTAATCTAGAAGTCTGAAAGGCCAATATTGATTATTTATCCCTTTATGAGTAGAGCCAAAGAAACCATTTTTTTGGAAATTTCATCTTAAATGAAGAATGAATAAGTTTTAACCTATTTGAAGACAAACACACACACACACACACACACACACACACACACACACATCTCTGGACATCAAGAAAATCTTCCTGCATGCATTGCCTAAAATTTCTATCAGGTTCACCTAGTAATGCTTGTTCACTTAATTTTTTGTGCTAAATAAAGTATGCCAATTAACCCATTGTCTAAAAGCTAGCTTGTTAGAGGATACAGACTGGAAGGAAGTGAAGAAATATTCCCTTTTCCCTCTGCATTGAGGACCTGCCTGTGCATGCACAGGCACAGAAATATGCACATATACTCATATTTAGCAACCACTCACATCAACACACATTACACTGTCACAATCATACACAGACAAGTAGAGGTTACCTTTGTTTTTCTATACAGTGGAAGTAAAGTGAAGTATGAAAAGAAATGACATGGATTTTTCATGAAGATTATTATTATGTAAGATTTATTAAGATTGAAAGTTCTTAGCTTAATGTGCTATAAAGGTGTATACTTGAAGACTTAAAGCACCAATATTTACATGTTTCTCCTTTTCCCATTCTGTATATGTAAATAGCTTTCACCATTGCCTTTATCTCACTTGGGTTTTAATGATTAATTAATTTTATGATTGTATGTATTATGGATTTTTTGGTAATGTTAAGAATCTTACAAACCATTATATGTCAAACTTTTCTAAATTTATGACGAGCAAATTTACACTATTGCTATATATGAAACCTCCTACTTTGAAGTTCTTCAAAAGGAAAAGGAACATATAAACTTAAAAAATATTAGTCATGTATTTCTCAAATGGAAATTTTCACTTTTTAAAAATTCTTTTGCCTCCTCTTATCTTGTCTTCTCTGCCTCTATCCCATTTCTGCTCATACAGTTATTTGTTGTACTTGAATGGTGAGTCAAAAGTCTGAAAAGCCATTGTTTTCAGCCTTTATTAATGTTTCCCAACTCATTTTCCTGTTTTCCTGCTGACAAGCTGCCAAAATTTCCCTCTGGTGAATTGTCAAAAGATTGGGGTAGCAGTCATTGGACCCAAAATTTGTTGCAGATAATTAGCAGATCACATATTTGTCACAGCATGTATTTCTCTACCCACACATCTCTATTTTTAAGAAATATATGTCACAAACCTAATAGTCATTGTCTGTGTTAGTGCAAGAAAACAATATTTGGTATCAAATGTAATCCTGCTCAGCAGAATGGAACTCTTGCATCTTTATTTATTTGAAGTATATATGATATATCTGTATTCGTTGATTAATTAGACTGACCTTTACTGCATTTGCTATTTTTGAAAGGAACTAGACTGGTTTTGTCAAATTAAGGAAGATTATAATATAGTATTCACTTAAATCATTTTTGCCTCCCTACATATTCTTTGTTTTGTCAAAGATGAAGATATAAAGCAAAAATTATCCTCAATTAGATTTGATTGGTTTCAACATATTCAATGTGCTAGGTGACACAGAAACTAAGAAAGCACAGTCCTAGCTCTCAAAGATTTTATAATCTAGGATGCAGATGAAAAATGCGAAAATCACCAATCACACCTCAGTTCTTTCAGCCACTGACTGAAGTTAAAAGATCCATGCCCATGTAATATCAGATGTCAATTTGGGCACTATTTTTGCAGAAATCTTCCAATCATTCTCTAGTTATTAATGATTATCATCTAAAATGAACTATCAATCATGTACCCACAATAGATAAGAGTGGCTATCACAATTTTAGCCATTGAAACATCATGATGGTCTTTTCTTTTGTCAAGGAGTACAATGGTATAAGGTAGAAAGCTCAAAGAGACCATCATGATTTTGTCAAAAAGAGTCATATCCATGGTTTGATACTATAATTCAGCTTTTAATGACATCTTCTCTTTATAAGACAAGCTATGTGAGAAATTAATGTTAATGAGTTTAGGAAAAGGTGTAAGTTGCAATATACTCTGGAAAATAAACTCACCTGAGGTTAAAAATATGAGGACATTTTGAAGAGTAGAAAAATATGTCTTTCTTCTATATATAACAAGGGGAATAACTTGAACATTTGATCAATTTGAAGATATTCTCTGCCAACCTTGAAAAACACAGAACCACCAAAGTAGTTAGAAAGAAGTTTTTAATCAGGACAAGGGAGACAGTGCTCTAATGGTCTCCACATAGGGTCATGGGCAAAGTAAGACATGGAGACAAGCTCTAGAACTCTGGCACCACTGTCTCCAGGAAAATGTACCTTAAAGGGGATTTTCCAATGACCTGAAGAATTTAAGGTCTTATATATATTTTTGAGGATAAAAAAAGGAAGGACAATTGATTGGCTTACACAAAGACAAGGGGGAAGGATGATTTCAGCCAGGGTCTGGACTATCTGGGAGGCTTAGATACAATTACATCCACTAATTCTCTCTAGCCAGTGATCTTTGGGTATTTTAAGGTTTGTTGCTCAGTCTAAGATAAGGAATAGTCTGGGACTTCCTTCAAGGTAAATTCCCATGGGACAAAGGAAAATCTGAGGGTTCATAAAATAAGGTCTTTCTTTCCAATCAACTCCATTGAGACTATAGTTCATGGAAAACCATCAACTTCTTTGAAAAGACTGAATCTTGCTCAGTAAATAATGCAGTTGGAGGCAGTTCCAGAATGGAGGACCAATTAGAAAAGTTTCCTGTATTTCCTCATCAGGGGGTTAGGGTATATGTATGCCTCTGTGGTAAATGTCCTCCTTGCCAAAGTACATTACATAGAATTTGAATAAGATGCTTTGAAGACACATATAAATAACTTTAAAAAAGACTTCCATAAATTATACATATATTTATATGCATATATGTATAGGCATGTATCTATATATATGTGTTTGTGTTCACATATTTGAAGCTTTATACACTGATTTTTTTAAACGTTGAATTTAGTGAAGCAACATTATTTCAAAAAGTGTACTTAATTAGATTCAAAACAGCTCTTAAAATCCTTTGGGCCATAGAAAGTTTTCAAAAGACATCAAGATACAGCATGGAGGATCAACTTTAAAAGCCCATATCTAAAATAAGTATCCTTTATAAATATGGATGACTACATTTCCTATTATTCCCAATATAAGAACTCTAGGCACAATTTTGAAGAAGGTCCTTTGTCCTTGACATTTTCAATTCTTCATATTCTTCCTATTTCAGCACATTTCTCCAATGTTCAGTACATCCCTATTTACCCTCAGTTTCCCCAGGATTCCCTTTTTATTTCCTATATAGACTTGCATTACTCTAGGAGTCCCCTCTGCCCTTGACCTTTTTTTTAATTTTTGGTCCCTTCTGTGTCTATCAATATTTATTTAACCTCTGTCTCATTCCTAGCAATTTTTCCTAGTAGCTAATCAGGAATAATGTTCATGGGATCATATTATTAGGTTAGAATATGATTTGGGATCAGTGTGTTTTGCCACTCCTGAAATCATATCATTAGATGACTATCTACTTGGTTTGATGAAATTACTCCATATATTATTGTTAAAGGGGAATGGAGAATCAGTGGATTTGGGCAAGAAATGGATTCATTATGCAAACAGAAATAGTTATGAAAATCTATGATCATTAAAACAAGAAAGGAACAATTTAGTAACTAGTAAATATCATCATGATCTACTCATCAAACACTAATGGATGGCTGGCAGAATCCTATAAAGGAAAAGTAGCCTGTAAATTTATAATCATTCAGGATAAGATAACTTGCAAGTTTGGGGTATCTTCTCTCAATTCAACTGATTGAAAACTGAATAAACTAAAAATATTCTGAGAAGTGAAAAATCCATGGGATTAGACATTTTCACTTGTTCCAAAACATTTCTTATTAATGCTCAGTGTTCTTGGGAAGCAAAGCAAAACAGATGTGGCATCATAGAACCTGACTTAGCCTGGAAGTCAGGAGTCCTAGATTATAGTACTAGTGGTGCCAATTATGAGTTTCTGCCAATTGTATCATTTGGAATTAATTGATATCAATGGGACTGCTACATCTATGACTTTGAATGGAACTTGAGATTTTTGTTTCTGTCACGGATCTCCATTGCTCAGATGCAAAAGAAAATTCAGTTCAACAAATATCCATGCAACAACATTCTTTCCAATTACCCTAAAATGAGATAGTAATAACAACTAGAAATTTAGTTAACACCCAAAGGTTGTGTTTTCCCCCTCCCTTACAAAAGCTTTGAAGGATAGGAAATTAAAGTGTTGACTTTACTATTTTCCAGATGAAGAAACTTACTTCTCAAGACATTGTGAGTTGTCCATGCTGACAAAACCAATAACTTTCTAAGACAGTATTCAAACTTATCTCTCTTCACTCAGGTTCAACCCTTTATTATAACCAACCTGAACTTTTAGAGAATATAGTGTCCCTCCAATTCCTTTGGCAATGAAGTAATGTGATTTCCCTTCTTACCGTTGGGAGGCAGTGTGGTGTAGTGAAGAAATGATGGAATAGTTTAGACACTGTCAAATTCCTCTGACCAATCTGTCAACAAATACACATTTATTAAGCACTCAATATGAACTAGTTGTTGTGCCATGTCAGGCAATGACGATTAATGTCTGGGGGACTTCTGGTCTCCCTGGACCTCACCAAGTTTCTCTTTTTTCTCCTCATGAATATAAATTAAGGCAGAGATGCCTGCAGTATCCACCTTACATAATTATTATTAGGAAGAAATGAGCTGATATTAGTAAAGTGATTTGCATATCTAAATTTCTACATAAACACAAACTGCTATTTTTGTTGTGTTGTAATGGTTAGAGACATCTTTTATTGCTATATATATATATATATATATATATATA
>NC_058130.1:469878815-469912944 GCF_016433145.1 Gracilinanus agilis | reverse complement strand
GGACCTTGATCCTTTACTGAACAGTTTTTGTTGTTGTTGTTGTTTTGGAGAGACAAGAAGAATAAAGGAAAAACACACACAACAAAAGGTTAGTTGATTGACTGACTGACTAAGAATACAAACTTGTCTTTGGAAGTCACCAGGACAGAAACTAATTGTTCATTGTAATTAAGCAATAGTGAATAGCCTCAAGGAGCTTCTACCTTAACTATTTTTGACTTGGAAAAAAAAACTCATATGGAGCAGAAATGTTTTTCTGAATTAACCTAACAATGGCATGTACAGTTCAAATGAGGGAAACCTATTGCCCTGTTGTTATAAATTCTCTTGTTTAATTTCTGAATAAAAAATTAAAAACAGTAAAAAATAACAAAGTTTTCATAGAATAATGGAGCCCATTTTTCTCCTTCCAAATTTGGTGAACATAAATAATCCCTAATCAGAAGAATACCATACTGGTAATCAAAATAGCTAAATTTTAATGCTGGTGTATTGCCTTGGGCATGTTTTACTTTAATTTTATGAGTCTCAGTTTCCTCATCTATATACTGGATCCCTATTTTGAACTCCAGATCTCAGAGGGCTGATGGTGAAATTTAATATGTAAAGTAGTTATAATTATATACTAAGTATATTTATATTATTTCTTCTAGGCAATTTAGTATCAACTTCATTGTATAAACTTCCATATACTTGAAATACTTCATTAAATAATTTACCTTCTCCTTTCTAAGAAAACCAATCTTTTTTTGTTTTAATATATTTATTTACAGGCATTTTTCTACTCATCCTGTTCTCTATTGCATATAGTCTCTACAATCATTTTGGACACTCTTCTCTGAATCTTCTTATTTCTCCATATAATTTTGAAAGTTTGGTGACCCAAATTGTACAAAATAATCTAACAAAAGGCTTGTTATTGCAATGGTTAGAAACACATCTTTTAATAGTCTCCAGAAAAGCTAATATCCTTCAGAATTATAATATATTGGTGATTATTTTCTGGTTGTGGTCAATTTTGATGCCACTATCACACTTTTCCTTCTGTTTTATTCCTATCCAAGTTGTCTCATGTTTGTAGTATTTGGTGTCCTATAGACAAACAACTTTCTATTCAGTGCTAGAGAATTTCATCCATATTTGAAAGGTTATTTATCTTATTTTGATTATTTTAATCTGAATCTTTACTTCAAGAACTTTCTCACTGCCATGAAATTTAGCATTTTAGCCTTCCTTGGTGTGCATACTTTTATTTTATCTGAGAATTAGAGAAGGTTTAAATAGAAAGAGAAGTGACACTAGGGTCAGGGAACCATTATTCAAGGTAGTATTCAAATTTGGGGCATATGCCTAGTAATGTTTTATTTCATCTACTTCAACAGTGGAAAACAGAATGGAGCCCCGGAATGATATCTAAAGGATATAATTTTATGTTATAATTTTATGTGTTCTCATGGTTTAATCATTTCAGGTCATCAAGATACATACTCTTTTTTACTCTTATTAATTCCTATAATATCATTTAAATGACTTTGCCAGTATAACATCATTTATGTTGCTTTCCTGAACAAAGTCACACACATAAATATATACATATATATGTATATATATGCATATAAATAAATATTAACCATAGGCATATAGATATAGGCATAAATTGATAGTCTTCTAGTCATGTTGTATGGCTGTGAGTCCTTGTCCATTATGGTTTAGGAAGAAATAATATTGAGTATTGACCAAGTCAATGAGAAAATGTGTTATGGGTATCATCATGCTGCAATAAACAATTAGTAATAGTAATTAGTAATAAATAATTAAAACAATTGTCTCAGTCAATATCTCTTTCAAATGTGCATGATTTGTTGCATGCATGGGGGATATGTATTGAAAATAGAATACATTTTATTCAATATACTAAAATGAATTAATCATCTTTTCTATACTAGGCACCATCCTAAATAGTTAGAATATAAACATAAAACAAAGTGTGTTTATCATAGAAAACTCATTTAATCAATATTTTCATTAACAATTAGTAAGCAGGTTGTGATTTTATGTTTCCCAGAACTTTCAGTTTGTTTTGCAGTTGTGAAGACCATGGCATATTGACTGCAAAAGACATTTTTTTCATTCTGATGCTCCTTAAAGAATGAAAAAAGAAAAAATATAAGGAATGAGAGAAAAAGAGAATGAGAAATACATAATGCATAAAATGTAGCATTTGGGATGTGGTTTCAAATCTTACTTATTTGAGTCTATCTCCACTGGTGTAGAATATTAGGTTGAATCTAATAATATGAAATGTAATAGAGATACCTGAAAAGTCTTAAACTAAGTTCAGGAAGTAGCTGTCTAAGTATAAGATGGGAAAAGCATGGTTGAAAAGCAATTAGCTGAAAAGGGTGTGAAGGTTTTAATGGATAGCAAGCAGAATTTGACTCAGCAGTGGGATATGACAACCTAAAGAAGAAGGAAAAAAAGCTAAATGGTTTTAGGCTACAATAAGAGCAACACAGTTACCAGGAATAAATTGGGGATAATCCCAATCTATTCTGTCTCAGTTAGACCATAACTGAGATATTGTATTCAGTTATAATTACCAAATTTTTTAGATATAATACTCACATACTGGGAAACAAAAATTATGGAGGGCTTAAAGAATATGCCATGTGATGATTCATTTAAGAAACAAGGGATTCTTAATTTCAAGGAGATAATGTTCTCTCTCTCTCTCTCTCTCTCTCTCTCTCTCTCTCTCTCTCTCTCCCCTCTCTCCTCTCTCCTCTCTCCTCTCTCATCTTTTCTCTCCTCTTCTGTACTGCTGTATTGGTGTGGGGGTGAGATAGCAGTTTTTATTTAACTGAGGATCTGCCATGTTGGGGAATAAGGTAATGATTGGACTTTTTCTATTTGATTTTAGAAATCTAATTAAGAAAAGGGGTTAAAAGTTGAAGATACAAATATTTAGGCTTGATTCCATGGGAATCAACAAATCTTCCTGAAAACTAAGGCTTTTCAAATATATAGTGGGACATTCAGGAGATAGTGGGTTCAGTCTCACTGGAAATTAAGTAAAATATGGATGATTTTCTTGTCTGTTGCGATTAGTGGGGATTACTGTTCAGATATGAATTAGAGTAGAGGAACTACCAGGTCCCCTTTCATCCCTGAAATGCTATGATTGTATAATTCTACGATTCTTCATATGAATGCACACAGATAAAAGATATCACTTTGAGTTCAAGGAAAAGTTAGTCATCCAATGTGGTTGGAACATAGAGTTATTGAAGGAAAGTCAAGCAAAATAAAGGTGGGGAAATAAGTCTGAGTTTGATTGTAGAGGTCCTTAAAAGTCAGGTTTAAGATTTTGCATTTTAGCCTAGAAACAAGAGGGTGGCACTGAGGATTTATGAGAAAGAATTTGATGTAGTCAAATTTGTGTTGTATGGAGGAAAGATTATGGAGGAAATCTTATTACTGAGGACCTGGACTACAGTGGTGACCATTCAAATGAGCATTAGGTGAAACTGGAGAAATTACAGTGATTACTTCTTTTTGTATATTCTTATTTTGAATCTGAACAAATTGAAGCTCAGGAACTTGAAATAATTTACTCATGATCTCAAAATATGGAGACTTAAACTCCAGTCTTCTGACACCCTCACACTATCTCTCCACTATGACAGATTGTCTCTTGAGATAGCAGGGCTCAATGAATCATGACTTCTGTTGCCATCACTTGGATCACTTACATAGTGGTTGAAGGTTGTATCTTCTTCACTCCTGACATAAAAAAGAAATTCAAGGGGAAAGCCAGGTGGTTCATTGGATAGAAAATTTGGCACAAAGATGGGAGGTCCTGGCTTCAAATCTGGCCTCAGACACTTCCTAGTTTTATGACTACAAATAAATCACTTAACTCAAATTGCCTGGCCTTTAAAGCTCTTCTCCTTTGAGATCAATGTTTAATATTGAGAGAAGAAATGCTTTGAAATAAATAAAATAAAGATAATTCAAATCCATTTGAATTTAATATAGTACAATATAGTATCTAGATTTTTTTAAATGACTGGTTAATCCAAGATTCCTGTTACTAAAAGTTCTTCATAGATATTGAATTACTAACTGCAGAGAGGTTAGTTTATTGTTGTTTTAATGCATTGCCTTTTCTTGTTAAAGTTATTTTTTAATGGTACTTAGATTGTCACTAGGTCAGAATCAAGTCAGGAAAGTAACAATGGAGCCTTGTTGCTCAGTTCTTAAATGAGTAAAATTAAAACTTCCTGCAAATTTCAAAATTCAAATGGGATAAAATACAAGATTAGCTAAGAGTGGAAAGAAGTTTTAAGCTAGTTACTCTGGTGAAGAGAAAGAAAAATTACTTTCTCTCTGACTAGAAAAATGATCATAGGGAGTCAAGACGAGTGTATGTGGATACACTGAGAAGCTAGATTGTGTTTCTGTTTCTCTGTCTTTTTCTCTGTGTGTGTGTGTGTTGCTTTCAGCTACTGACAAGCGACTCTGAAGAGGAAAAGAAAGTAGCATTCTGAAGAGAAAGAAATGGAAATCCTTTGGGGAATTACTTCAATTGCTTGGGGAGTAAAAGACTGAGACAGCAGACAGGCACTACTGCAGAGGAAGGGACTTGAAATTCTGGAATCTTTTAAAAGATTGTAGGCTGTGGCAAGTGAAGGGAAGAGACTCCCTTTAAAGTAATAGGATCATAGGATCAAAGATTCAGAGCCAGGAAGGGACTTTAGAGGTCATCTCTTCAGTCATTTTTCAGTAGTCTGACCCTTTGTGATCCCATTTGGGAGTTTCTTGGCAAAGGTACTGGAGGAGTTTGCCATTTCCTCCTCCAGCTCATTTTACAGGTGAGAAAATGGAGGCAATCAGGGTCAAGTCATTTGCCCAATTTCATATATCTGTTGAGGGTCTGAGGTCAGAATTAAACTCAGAGAGATGAGTCTTCCTGAGTCCAGGCCAGGCATTCTATCCACTGTGTCATTTAACCATGGAGAAAAAGAGGAATGTAGATGAGAATTAAAGGCAGTTTAGTATTAATTAAAGCTTCTAAAGCATTTGGGTAGAGTGGATAGAGATCCCAGTTTGTAGTCAGGAAGACTTGTGTTCAAGTCCTCTCTTTGGCAAAGACTGTGTGATGTTGGGTATATCATCACTAACTGCTTTCAGAGGACTACAAATTACAAGAGGTTTGCTGATCTATCAATAATAAGAGTCTTCATACTGGAGAATCCATATGTCCAGATCAATTCTCCTTTCTCTGACCCACTGGGTTTGAGAGTACAGAGTTAAGATTAAGGAAGTGACTTCTTTGTATTTGGATGCTTAAATAATCTAAATACATATGATTCATAAGTCTTAAATTTTTGTCTAGAAAAAATGTAGCAGCCTCTGACCTCAAAGAACTTGTATTCTATTGATTGTCTTCAAAAGATATTATTTTTGTTTTTTAGTCATTTTTCAGTTACATCCAAATCTTCATGACCCCATTTGATATTTTGCTGGCAAAGATACTGGAGTAAATTACTATTTCTCTTCCAGCTTATTTTATAGATGAGGAAACTGAGTCAAATAGAGTTAAGTGACTTACCTAGGGTCCCTCAGCTAGTATGAGTTTGAAGCAGGATTTGAACTTGAGGTCTTCCTGACTCACAAGTCCGGCACCATATCTACTGCCCCATGTATCTGCCTTCTCTAAAAATGGAAAGGTGAGAGAAGACATTAATTCAGAAAGAAATAAGAGTTAATCAAAGAAAGGGGTTGGATATGGGGAACATTAGTAAATCCTATACTACTTTATGTTAGGAGGAATCTGGATCTGTGATTTTGTCACAATAGGGCTAGAAATTTTTTCCATAAGTATAAATCAGAAACTGTCAGTGATAATCCTCAAGAATTATTTGAATGCAGAAATATTGAGATGTGTCATTCTTTAAAATCTACTAAATCAGAGGTTAGACATGGAACTAGGTCCTCTTGATTCAGAAGATATCCTTGTACATTTACAAGAATTCTAATATTTTTATTAACTAGTACCTAAGCAAGTCTGAAGCTCTTTTGCCTTTTGTCACCTACCTTTATGCAAGTACAATCAGATCTGTAATCTTTGGCTTTGTGTTCATCATTTACTCAATGACTTCTATCATGAGCTGAGGGGAGCTAGTTGGTGCAATAGATATAGTACTGAATCTGGAGTCAGAAGGAATCTTCCTTCTGAATTCAATCAAGGCCTCAAACACTTACTAACTGTGTGGCCCTTGGGAAGTCAATTAACTCTGTTTGCCTCAGTTTCCTCATGAGTAAAATGAGCTGAAGAAGTGAATCTTAATCAATACATTACCAAGAAAACTCAAAAAGTGGTCACACATTACCGGGCATGACTGAACAATAAATAGATTGTTCTGAAGGCGGCTTTGTAAAGTGAAAAACATGCTGAACTGGAATCCTCTAAGGACATAGGCTCTTTTCCATTCTATTCTACTTAGTTCCTGAACGACTTTGGACAAAGCTATTAACCTCTCCATCAAAGTTCCTTATCTGTGAAATAAGGCAATTAGATAAAAGTGTCCTCAAGATAGCTCCCAGCTTTTAATATGTGATATTTTAGTTCTATATTTGAAAATACCACACACCTTGAGTGATGGTTAAGTATATTGTATGAAATAATTGAGATTAGTTTGAAACAGCCATCTGAAGCTAAGAAGCTGAAATTTATTAGAGATAAATGTAATATCCTCTGTCCTTAGGTATGAAAACAATCAAATGTACAAGCACAGATATTTGGAGATATGAAGAGAAATCTGTTCTTAGGAAAAAGATCTCAGAAATGCAGTGAACTAAAATCCCAAAATCAGTAGGTATTATTATGTGGCAACCAAATGAGTTAATATATTCTCAAGCTTCATTAATAGAATTGAAGTTCTCCAACCAATGGAAATTACATTCCAGCTGTGCTCTGCCTTGGTCAGACTATACCTGCATTATTTTGTTATAGAAGACAGATCAATCAATTTGTAGGGATTCCAGAAATGGGAAGCTAAGTATAAAATATGTGACTTTTAGTGTGAAGAAGGGAAAACTTGTAGAGAGGAGAGGGAAAATTATAGAGACCATCAATTGTGTGAAGAAGAATTAAACTCATCTTGGGTATAGCAAGGAAATTGATGCAATATATACAAAGATAGATTTTGGTTTAGCATTAGGAAAAAAAGCCTTCAAAATTGGAAATGTCCGAAAAGGAAATGGAATTACTGACTCATGACTTCTCTATCTCTGTAGATCTTTCAACACGAATATAGACCACTATTTATAAATCATTTATAAAAGTCTTGTCCAATTTCCTTATTTTATAGATAAAGCAACTGAGGGTAAGGAAGTTAAGTGAGTTGCCCATAGTCACAAGGATAAAAATATCAGATGTGGGGTCTGAAGCCATATACTCTGATTTAAGAGCCACAGTCTTTTGCCCCAGAATCAGCCTCTTGCTAGTTAGTAGTTGAGCAAATGGGATTTGTGTTTATCCTACAAATGTAAAAAACCAAATGTTTGCTACTAACTGAAATTAAATTGATACATTTAAAATATATATTTAAAACATTTTAAAAAGTGCATTAAAAAGAGAATATAAAAAATATATTCTCTTGGAGGTAGGTGGAGGCTCAGAAATTAACTAGAGAACATGTTTCAATGAAAGTAATTGATACAGCTTCGAGATCCATTCTTCTGATTAATAATCTTCGTATGTATGTGTCCATTAAGTTTCTGATTACTTTAACAAAAATTGTCATGTAGATTTTCTGGACTACTTTTAGCTTCTTAAATTTTAAGTAAAACTTAATTTTAAAATAACTATCAATTGACACATGTTAAAACCAGTGGAAATGCACATTAGCTATGGGGGGGATGAAGGGTAAAATAAAAACATGAATCATGTAACCATGGAAAATTTTTCTAAAAATAAAATATTAAAAAATAACTATCATTTCTCATGGATTTCTATATCTATATTATGTAACTGTAAATTTCATAAGAAAACTTAATTTTTCTTCCTCTCAATTTGTTCTATTCCACTTAAGTAATGAAGCAACTTTAATCTCAGTTTTATCAGCTGTCTTTCAATGTTAATTCATCTGGTTATGAGGTTCAAATTTTATATTGCGGAATAACAGAAACGATTGTGGCAGAAATGATTGGAACTTTCTGATTAGTATGTGCCAGCTAATATATCTAATACTTATTATACGTTTCATTTGCAGTCTTTGACCACAAAAAATAAATTTAAAAAATCACTGAAAATTAAAACAATGCTTTTTATTTACTGAAATATCATTTCAACACATTTAAAAATAATTTAACTCTTTAAGTATATGCCCTTTGATTACAGCACATGGGTTAAGTTAAACATAGAATTTTCCAAATTGTCACTGAATTTGTTTCCTCAATTACGAAAGTCAAAGACCAGTGAGAGAGAGTATAAACATAATACTATGAATACTCTGCAAGTAAGCACATAAATAAATAACTGGGCAAAAGTAGATGGTATAATATATATAAATATATGTGTTTGTATTTATATCTATATCTAAATTTGTATCTATATATCTGTTAAATAATTGGAATGACCTCTGTGTTCATTTAAACATGTTGTTTTTTCTCCATCACATATTGTCTTACTTTTCAAAAGTCTGTAAACAGAGGTTGAACCAAAAAGGAAGAGAAATCAGAAGCAATGAGGTGGGACCTTTATATACCCTCCAAACAGATCTAAAAACTAGACCTGACCAAAATTAAATAGGAAAATTCAGAAAAATTCACAGTAAATCCCTTATCTAGCCCAGGCTAAAGAGCTGTGGATAATGGGTTCAGGATTGTTCTAGGAGTATGCTGCTATTTGAGTAATCTATTGCCCAGGTAATAGAGGGTCAAAGATTCATCTTGGGGCATCTCCAACATATATTGGGCCAATTCACCATGAAAAGTAGTTACTTAGTAGCTTTGTCACCCACTACACAGTTCAAGCTCAAGGATTCAGGGAAGAGTGAGAAGAGGGCCTATGAATGGGAGTGACATATTATGTATGGAGATCTTGGACATCCCTAAACTATGAAGGAGGGAATTTAAGAACAAGTAGTAAAACTTATGTGGCTCAGATCCCAACCCCAAGGCAAGATATAATTTATAGCACCTAAACTATCCTGCATAGGAACAACCAAAGAAAAGTCCTAGGTGAAAAGGAAGTTTATAATTCTGCTACATTGAACTTATAGAGTTTTTCAGCTGGCTAATGGGGGTGAAGACCAGTAGAAAATTTTTGTGTACAGAATCACACTTAGGTCAGGAATTTATCAGACTTTGCCCTAGAACAGACCACATTCAGAGCACTGAAAGCAAGTCTTCAGCTTATCCTTTAAAGATTGGAATAGATCAAATTTACCAACAGCCAGAAATACAGAAAGCACATCTATAACATGTAAAAGGGAGATTATAGATATTTTATAGATATATATTTAAGGTGTGGCCACCAGGAATCAGTAATTCAGATTGATTCCATAATTAAAATAGACCCAAGTCAGGATCGGGTTTAAGGTAATTTATTTACAATTAAGAAGGTAGAAGGTAGGGAAATAGAGAGGGAGAGGCTAGCCCAGGCCTACCTGAGGCCAGGTGGAGAGAGGATTGGAAGACTAATTAAACTAGGCTACAAGTCGCAAGGCCTTAGCAATCAGAGAGGCTATAAGCCTACTTAAGGTAGAGTCTGGAAATGCCAAGGTAGGCCAAGGAAGTCAGCCTAACTTACCCATATGACAATTCAGAGTGGAAGCAGCCTGAGGTCTCAGCTGAGATCCTTCAGCACCAAGTTCAAAGCAAGAACTGCCCCAACAGGAAGTAATCAACATACTTGAAGAGATAGTGTCTCTCGTCACTTCCTGTGGGTCCACCTCTAATTCAAGTGGACAAATGGCAGCCTCTACACTGATTTGGACTGTCCAAAGGGCAGTCCCTTATTCTTGATTTGTTACTTATTGTCACGTGTGGGTAACTCATCTCCCTTCCCCACTAAGGGAGGTGGAGATGACATCATCTCTGGTGCTTAGAGTTTTGACTATGAATGGACTAGAGCTAATTCCATTTACACAAAAATAAATATGAAGTCAGAAAATGTGCATGAAAAATAGGAAAACAAAAACAGAGCCCTACCATTATGAGCTATTATGGTGTCAGGGATGCTTGAGACACAAATGCTAAAGAAAAGAATGACTCCAAAATATTTAAAAGCAATGCCTCAGGGAATAAGAGAGTTTGTGCAGAAATTTAACTGGAAATCTTTGAAGAATTTTTGTAAAAAAGAGTTTTAACTTTTTTAAAAAATTGAATGAGAGCAATTGAGGGTGAAAATGAAAAAAGAATTGAGATTTATGAGGAAATTTAGCAAAATACAAAATGTTGCTAAAGCAGCAAGCTCCTTAAACATGAAAACAGACCAAGTAGAAATTAATGATTTCAGAAAGTAACAAGAATGAATAACATAGTCAAAATCCTGAAAAAAATAAGGAAATTCATTTCATAAGAAATAATGTGTGAAATAGTTTGAGGGGGGGGAAGATTTATCTGTATACTATGGCTTAAAAATAAACCTAGACATTATATTTTTAAAAAATCTTAAAACTGCTTAGATTTCTTAGAATGATAGAACAGTGTGGAAATAGGAAATTATCATCTCCTAAAGGAAACCTCTAAATGAACATGCACAGGAACATCATACTAGAAGCAGTCAAAAATACAGAATTCAAATAGCAAGCAGACACAATGAGTTTAATACTTAATATAACAGTCAACACTATCAAATAGTAAATGTGGGAAAGGAAGAAATGAATCTTTAAAGAAATATTGAACTCTCAAGCATTCCTTATAAAAAAACAGATCTGTAGAAAAGCATGGAATAAATACAGGACCATAAAAAGGTTAGTAACAATGAACAATCATAAAGAACTAAACAAAAATAAATTGTATATATTCAAATGTATTCTATACTTCTACCTTTCTGCTTGCTTTTCTTAGGCTACAACACAATATTTCTTGGACTTTCCTAATATATGAAGGAGGAAATTTAAGAATGAGTATTAAAACTTATGTGGGTCAGATTTTATGTAATGGAGATACTAGTCTCTTATTATAGATATATCTGCTTTAACTTAACCTGCAGAACTGGAGCTAAACTTATTGATGCCTCACTTCCCTCCCATGTTCAGAAAGCCATTGATGCCCGTTGGTTAGAGAACAAAGTCCAAATTGTTCTTTCTGGAATGCTAGATAGTTTTAATCTCTAACTTTGGAACCATTTTTGTTGTTCAGTCATTTTTTAGTCATGCCTACTCTTTTTTTATTCATTTGGTCTTTCTTGGTAATGATATTGGAGTGATTTAACATTTCCTTCTTTTGCTCATTTTACATAATTTACGTGTTGAAACAATTTTTAATAATTGTTGTCTAACATTTTGTGACCCATGTTCTCTACCTTTCAAACTCTTACCTCCTCAAGACAGCAGGTAATATAGTATATGAAATTCTGTTGTTATCACATAATGCATATTTTGATGTTCATCATGTTGTGAAACAAGACAAATATTATTTATAAACTAGGGAAAAATACATGGATGAAATGAAGTGATTTTTCCCTCCCTTTTTTTTACCTCACCACTCCCCTGCTCCCTTTGGTTTATCCATTCTGACTTTCTCAGTAGGGTTAGATAGAGTTTTATATCCTAATGGATATAGCTAGTCTTCCCTCTCAGGGTTAATTACACTGAGAGTAAGGTTTAAATATTACCTCTTAATGCTCTCTTCCTCTCCTTCTTATAATAGTGTTCATCCCCTCCCCTTCCCATGCCCTCTTTGTGTGTAATAGAATATCCTATTTTTCTTATTTTCTCAGATTTTTCTCGGTGTCCCCTACTATTTCCCCCCCCCCTTTTTCCCACCCCTCATGTCATCTTAGACCTTTTAGTATCCTATCCTCTCCCTATGAATTATTCTTCTGCTTGCTATAATAGTGAATACTATAATAGTGATTAGAGTTCACTACAGAGAATTATACATAACATTTCTCCACATAGGAATACAAATGATTAGATCTTACTGAAGTCCTTAAAGAGGCAAATTTAAAAGAAATATGAGTTTTCTTACTTTCCCTTCTGTTTCTTATTTACCTTTTCATGTTTCTCTTGATTTTTGTGGTTGGAAATTGAACTTTCCATTTAGTCCTGGTCTTTTCTGTGCAAATACTTGGAAATCTTCTATCTTGTTGAAGGCCCATTCTTTCCCCTGGAAGTATATAGTCAGTTTTGATGGGTAGGTGATCCTTGCTTATAGACCCAGTTCTCTTGCCTTTCTGAATATCATATTCCAAGCCTTGTAGTCTTTTAGGGTGGAGGCTGCCAGACCCTGTGTGATCCTGATTGGTGCTCCATGATATTTGAATTGTCTCTTTCTGGCTTCTTGTAAAATTTTTTTTCTTTTACTTGGAAGCTCTTGAATTTGGCTATTATATTCCTGGGGGATGCTTTTCAGGGTTTAGTGTCCAGAGTGATCTCTGGATCCTTTCAATGTCTCTATTGCCCTCTTGTTGTAGAACTTCAGGGCAGTTTTTCTGAATGATTTCTTTTAGTATAGAGTCCAAATTTCTATTAATTTCTGCTTTTTCAGGAAAACCAATGATTCTCAAATTGTCTCTTCTAAACCTGTTTTCTTGATCTGGCAATTTCTCATTGAGATATTTCATGTTTTCTTCTATTTTATCAGTCTTTTAACTTTGTTTCATTTGTTCTTGCTGTCTTGAAAGATCATTGGCTTCAACTTGCCCAATTCTTGTCTTTAGAGATTGGTTTTCTGCTATAAGCTTTTTATTTTCCTTTTTGATTTGGTCTGTCCTGTTTTCCAGCTGTTTGATTTTGGTCTCCAATTTGCTTATCAATTCTTTTGATTTGGGGGCATCTTTTTCGAATTGCCCAATTCTAGCCTTTAGAGCATGGGTCAGCAACGTATGGCTCTTGAGCCACATCTGGCTCTTTTGAAGGCCAGATATGACTCTTTCTGTAGTAGCCATAAAGTCCATTTTTTTCAGGCGCTGTTACAGGAGTGCACACTGTTACAGGAGTGAGAACTGTGAGCACTGTATGGCTCTCATGAAATTACATTTTAAAAAATGTGGCATTTATGGCTCTCACGACCAAAAAAGGTTGCCAACCCCTGCTTTAGAGACTGTTTTTTTGCTATAATCTTTTGGTTTTCCTTTTCAATCTGGTCATTTCTCATCTTCAATTTACTTGCCTCACTTTCCAATTGCAAAATTCTGCATTTTAAATTATTATTTTCTTGCCAAATCTCTTCCATCTTTCTCATAATCTCAGATTTGAACTCTTCAAGACCTTGTGACCCGTTTTCATTTTTTGGGGATGGTTTGGATATGGTTACTTGTTTGTTCTCCTCTGCTGTTTGCTCTGTTGTCTGGATTTTTTCTGTGTAAAATTTCTCCAGTGTTAAAGGTTTCTTCTTGATCTTTCTCTTCTGGGGTTCCTGAGTCTGGCTTGCCATTGTTAGCCCAGCCCCCTCTCAGCTTTATCCTCATGCCCAGGGTCTGTCTGTGCTCTTTGGGCTCCTGAGGTCTCAGGTCTAATTGTTCTCAGGTTCAAGCCTCCTGGTGGTCCCCTTGCTTGTTCCTCTGCCTGAATCTCCTTTAACAGTCTCAGGGTGTTGCTTCCACAGTTATGCATCCCTCTACTCTGGGTCCCCACTCAAAGTACACGCCTGCACTCTGTATCCATGCCTGCTCTTGTGTCCATGCCCACACTTGTGCCTGCTCTCAGAATCCGTATCTGTAGCTGCGACCACTCCTGCACTCAGGGTCTGTGTTCAAAGTCCGTGCGTGTTCTTTAGGCTCTTGGGGTCTTAAGTCTTGCTGTTCTCAGGAACAGGCCCTGATGGTCCCAGGTAGCTGCCAAGGATTTAATGCGTGCCCCAAACTTGCTCTAAGTCTTTTGCGCTGGCTTTGGCACTGTAGGTAATGTGTGTGTGGGGAAGGGGGTTGCTCAGCTCACGTTTTAGTTAAGCTATTTCACCCCCAAGTAAATAATTTCTTAATTAACATGCATTTTTTAAAGAAAAAATATTTTGAAAGGCAGGAAATCTGATCAAAGTCATGACCAGGAATTCCATCCTGCCCTCTTCTACATTACACTACTTGTTACTCTGGTGGACCTATTTCCTCAAAGAAGGGTGAGAATCCCAAGGTAAAAAATGGAAGTGTGCCAGCAGGGCAGAAGAGGTTTAAGAGATGGAAATACAGATTTGATAGCAATAAACATGGGGAAGGTGATAATTTAAGTTATAAGGAAAATGAGAATAAGTATGTAGCTGTATAATTTGCAGTGCTTTCCTTTTATTCACCTAGTGTGGCCAGCCTTTATGGTTGGAGCAATATTCTAATTCATCCCCTCATATGAGTTAAGTTATTTTTTTCTTTAAAGGATATTGAAATATTCTTCCAGCTTAGAAGCTATAGAGAGGTGATGTCACTTCTTTATTGCCTTATACCAAAGAAACTCACAGGAATTTAGGGGCCCTCTGATGTTTTACTGGTGGGTTATAAGGGCATTATGTAGAAAGTTACTCTTGCTCAAATAAATCAACTTTAGGTACTCCTAGTGCCTATCACCATTGAATATCCTTATCTTTTATATAAGTAAATTTATTTTGTCAAATGTCTAATAACATAAGTAAAAAGTAAAATAAAGGGGTACTTATTTTTTTCTATTTTTACAGATTCTAAAATAGCACTCGGTGAGGTTACTTTGTTAAAATAACATATCTAGTAAGTATTGTAAGGGGTGAAAAGGGATTTTGATTGGGTGAATATTAAAAGGTTTGGTTACCAGGGAATTGAATAGTTATCAATTCCCAATTAAGGAATAACCTTAAGTCAAATTGACTTATATGGAAGTTTATTCACAAATGAGAAGAGGAAGAAGAAATAAGAAAATGAAAGAGAAAATAAGATAGGATAAGTAATCTAACACACTAGGCAATTTGCTCCAATCCCTGGTTTAACCCAGGCAGATTAATTAGCCCTCAGTTGAGAGAGGCTCAACCTTGAGCCCAAGGTTGAGGGCCAGAAGGCCCTGGAATTCCAGGAAGATTTAGTCTTTACACTGACCACATGTAATACTAAGGGAAAGATTTAAGAACAGTCTCACCAAGGTCCCAGGGTCCCAGGTCCAGAACAAGAAGAGCTCCTTTAGATCCAAGACATGAGCAAGAAGAGAGAAGATGAACTGACTGAACTCTCTTTTAAAGGGGCTTCTTTTGCATCACTTCCTGTGCCTTCCTCCTAGTTTACATATCCAATCACAACAGACACTTTTCTTAGGACTGCCCAGGAGGCAGTCAGTAAATTCTGATTCATCACTTACTCTAGCACATATGGGTCACAGACATCCCAACTTGTGAGTTAAGTAAAGTTGTTTAAACTTTTTGGTGATTAGATTTGAGAATGGGCAAGGTAGATTTAATCTCATTATCACAGTAGCAGAATAGGAATTCAGAATCACAAAATAACCAAATTTCACAGTTAAGCAAATACAAAGATCATTTCTTAAAATCTAGACTTTAAGAAAAAACCCTGTAAAATATATAAATCAATTTAATCTTTGCTTGAAATCCTCTGGTTGAGAAGGAATCCAGTATCTCTTTAAGCATCCTTTTATCCTTTTGGATAGTTCTAAGTATTAGAACATTTTTTGAATTTGAAAGTTTTAAAGATGCTAATAGGATTTTTAAGTATGAAGCCAGGTTTATTTATCCCATGTCCAAAGTGTACTCATCCATGCCATGCTCTATTTCAGATAGTAATATTTCATATTTATGAAAATGTTAAACGAAGCATTTTTTTCACACAAAAATGAAATATCAAAATTTCAGCCTTGATTGTTAACTAGGATTCTCACCCCTGTCCCTTGCAGAGGTGAGAGTAGAACCCAGACTACTTGTTTTATAATATCTTGGGGAACTTGTGTGATTATCTTTGGTAATTCTAGTCAAACAAAGAGTATTTCATATGTTTCAAGCAATTGTCACTAGTGCCATCTTTCAAAGGCTGGTACATTATAAAGACAAATGAAAAAAAATAAAATTTATAAACTTATATTGTATTCATGTTAATAACCATTATGATAAATTTTATGAAAATTGTGTTGAAGTAGAAAAGATAGAAGATACTCATTTACCAAATGAATTAAACATTAGAATTGTCAAAAGACAGAGATAATAAGAGATAGTTCAAAAAGTCAGACTAGGGTAACCTGTGTTTTGTTCTGGAGTTCATTTAGTGAGTCATTCTGTCATTCAATGGGTTCTTATTAAGAACTAGATCATATTATATATATATATATATGCATATATATACACACATATATTTTGTATGCCATATATATATATACATATATATATGTATATATACAGATTCCTGGCTTTTAATAATAATGATAATAGTAATAATGGACATTTATCTAATCCTTTATAGTTTCAACACCAAATACAACATTTCCACATTATATACAGTCTTTTAAAATATGCTATTTCCCTCAAATCAACATTCTATTGAAATGTATTTTGTTCCATTATTAAAATGTGACTATTTCCCCATTATGATATCATTTGTATTTCCAATTTGCTCCTTAGAAATCTTACATATCAGAGCTTAAATAGGTAGCAGGAATATTGTTAAATCTGATTACTTTTAAAGAGGTAAAAGGATAATCTTTATTTAGAGAATCTTTGTTAAAGACTAGAGTTTTTTATCAGTGACACCAAAGAAAGAAGAAAAAAAAGAAGTAAAGTTTGAAAATATTTCCAAAATGATAGTAAATGTTAATGGTCTGATCACAAAAATTGTCCTTCAAACTGGTGTGTCGTAAATAGTAATAAATAGGTGTACTTGTCAGTGAGATTTGATTTGTCTAGCAAATCCTTGCTGACATATACACTCATTTACTACTCTATAGCCTTTTGAAAATGCCATTCCAGTAGAGCATAAAAAGGTTATTTAGATTAAGTACAGTTACAAGATAAGCAGTACACTGAGTTCATTGGACTCCATGCACACTCATTTAATGTCCATTGCTCCATTACTCTGAATAAAACTGTCCCTGAAAGAACAATAGGAAGAAGAAAAAAGGGCATTAAGAAAGGGAAATCACAAAGTTGAGTACAATTGTCTTAAAAATTAAATAGGTTCCACATGTTACCTAGTTCTATACACATACTTTCTTGATTTGTATAGAAAGCACAGATAATGCCACTGGCCCTTTGTAAAGAAAAAGGAAAAATCCTGTAAGGAAGGTTTATTCCACCGGCACCCCTAGCTCCATTTTATTCCTGATAAGCTCAGATTTCTAAACCACCAGCAAAGCCTACCAGTAAGATCCCTGACATGCAGCTGATGGCACCATGAATATATGACCATACAATTATATGCTGTGTCCTTGAAGAAATATGGTGAGACTGTCACGTGATATTTTGAAAAATGAGACCTGCAACCAGGCTTCAAGAAAGATGAAGGACCAAAATAGTGTGGGGAAGCTGCCAAACTAATGATTAAGGGTAGCTCATAATTAAATATCTTCATTTTATTTCTCCTTATTCTCCTCCCCTTTTTTTTCACATTTAGAGACCTCGTTTGCCCATCTGTAGCTCCTCAGGCTATGGCAAAGGTTCAGGGTGGAATTAAAGAAAGAACATTTTCAGAGGGACAAAAAGTACCATGTTAAATAATCAATAAGAAAACAAGAGAACCATATAGAACAGCACCTCAGATGACAGATAATGATAGTAGTGATAAAAAAAAAGTAAGACTAGATGTTTCATATAATTGTTCAGATCTTTCACATGTTCAGATTTCATTTGATAGTGGCTGAACTTTATTAGCCTTTAATAGCCTTCATTAAATTACATGTGCTTTCCAAGAGGCTACAACTGTAATGGGATAGAAATGTGGATTCCTTTAGTGTTATTGGAATAACTCAGCTGCAAGCACTCCAGTTTGGGGATAGGTTTATTTGCAATTTTGCTTTCCCTTTTGACACAACTCACAGTTTTATGGGTTTGGCACAGCAGGATCAGAATTCCCTGATGCCACAGTGACATTGCCAACGGGGACATACTCTAGAATTTAGATGATGTAGCATAGCTGAGAGGTTGTCACTTGTTGCTGTCATGGTGGTCATTTGAAATATCCACAGTGGAATCTTGGAAAGTCAACTATTGATAGCAACCAGAATTGCCTTTCTCAAACATGGTCTTCTGTTTTCAAAAATATTGCCAAACAACCTATTCTGAAAACATATTGATTTTTAATTAAATTCAACAAATAATTATCTTAACTTCTATTACATAAAAGGCAATATAACAGGTCCCAACAGAGTAAGAAATGAGAGATATGATACATATAATACTCCCAAATAGTTTGTAATATAATAATGAGGAAAAAGAAGATGTACATGAATGCAGATATCAATGAACCATAGGAAAAATATGGTATAAAAATGAAAATTCTAGACCCAGTTCTATGGGAAATTTGATGAAGGGAAGAGATTACTTTTATCTCAAGGGATAATAATAAAGCAACTTCTCTAAGTCATTTGTGACCAACATTTATTTATTTATTTTACTTTGCATTTATTTTATTATAGTTTATATGTGATTTTTAAAATTTTCATGTTATAGAAATTTCTTGTCAGGGATTGTTTTATTTTTTCATTTTTATCTCCAATGACTATTGCAAATATTGCTTAAGTAGTAAATAGTAGAAAATAGTGCCAATGACCTGGCAAATAGTGTTGAAGAAATTGATTGATTTACTGACAGTACTACCACTTGAACGAGGTTTTCAAAAACTTATTATCAGATATATAAAGGTTAATGATACCTTTTATTTATCCTAAACTTACTTCTTTAAGATACTGACCTTTATGATGGAGTGACTTGGTGCTGAAAAAGATAGTAAAAATTAATTCACATGAAGAAAAAAATGTCATCAACTGGTAAAGGATGTATTGCAATACCTAGTGTTGGAAAAACCTAAAAATTCAGGCTTTTAGAACAACTACTCTATATTTGACAAAAATATCTGAGAGAGGTATCAGGCCTTAGTTTATGAGAGGTTACCCCATGTATGCATTACGTGAATATTTTAGGATTTGGTGAACTAAATACCTTTCTTTGATTAACTTAATCAGTTTTCTCAGGAAAAAATACCTTTTGCCATAACTTAAATTCTTTGAATATTTTGAAAATATTTTTTACATTCCATCTGCTCTCCTAGACTGTCATCCAATTGAGTGGACAGAAAAGTTTTCTGCTTTGTTCATAATATATATTTACTGAAATCTTGTTTCCTTGATTTGAATTCATATTCCTAGAATAGAAAAGAAAACTAGGGGAAGTGTTGGTTCAACTCATTAATGTCCATGTCATGTTAAATACTCAGTACTGTTGTAGCATGGCCTTTATGGGAACTGGTCACATTGGAAATTAATAATGTTAGCATCTTGAAATTTTATTTTTGTTTTTTTCAGATTATCTTTACAATGGCTTATTCTTCCCATTAGTATTTGTCATTTTAAAAGGAATATCTGTAAAGTACCATGCTTATGCAACATTTTGTCCCTTCTCCTTTTATCCCATTGAGAAAAGTAGACAATATTTAATTAGGGTAGAAGAATATTTTCATCTGGAGGAACATATGACTGCCTTTTTGATCACTCCAGGACTGAATATCATTCTATCCAATTACCTTGATAGAAGATATTGTCATCCATCTAAGTAAGAGCAGAAACTTAGCCAGCATAATACTACATGAAATCTAATCTCTACAGATAGTGTCAGATGCTTCCAGTCATTGTAGATAGCAACAGCCCCTTGATCTTTGATAAAGCATATAAGTTAATAGCTAAAAATATCTTTTTTTTCTGGTCACAATAAAATGCTGAAGTATTAATATCATTTTAACCTCCTTTCAGAACTAAAATATAAAAGTTCATTTTAAGGAACATTATTAAATTTCAGAGAAAATATATTAAACTTTAAAAGAAAGATAATTTTCAATCCTCATTTAGTATTGTTTGATGCAACTCCCCATTAATTGGCTTATCAGAAAAGATGTATTTTTCAGAGATTTGACAATAAAATCCCTCTGTTCTTCAAGATAAATTATTTTTCTTTTTTCTTTCCAATTTATTAGCATAAACATGCACTCAAAATATTTTAACTAAAATTGCTCAGCAGGGTCTTCCTTCCATGTATTATATTTTCTGTCAGGCTTTCATAGCAAACTTTAAGAAGTTTTTTTGTTGTTTTTTTCTAATGGTTTACCTCCAGGTGAAGTTTGCCAAATGTTAATTCAACTAATCTCTCTCTATTTTTGCTGTGCAAAGACTTTATTTTTTGTTAATTATGACATTTTTTTCCAAATACAGGTCAATTCGATTTTTCAATATTAATGTTCTGATATTTTGCAATCCACGTTGTTCTCTCTCCTTCCTACCCCTATCCCTTCCCCATGAAGGTAGGTAATGTGATATAGGTTGTACATATATTATCATATAATTCATATTTCTATATTCTTCATATTTTGAATGAAGATATATAGTGATTTCACTAGAAAAAACTTCATGGAGGAAATAAAGTAAGTAATGGTATGTATCAATTTCCATTTCAATTCTGTCTGTTCCTTCTTTGGTGGTGAATATCATATTTTTGTTTGTAAATGTCTCAGTTATCCTACATCCAACTCAAATAATCTCTGAAATATCTTGTCCTTTGAAAGAAGAAGGGTAACTAGGTTATATGAAACTTTCCAAAACAAAAGAAAAGAAAAAAGGGTTGGGGAAAACTCAAAACAATGTCTAATTTTCTCTTAACATTATATTACAATTCTCTTAATAAACTTTTAATGGCATTACATTCAAAAAACAACCTAAATGGCTGTCTTTAGCTTATATAGCTAAACAAGGACAAATACAATATGTCTTTGTCTTCCGTCATATTACTCCCATGTCTTAAGAGATGAAATAACATGAATATAACAAGCAGCCTTAAAGAGGAAATTAGTTCATTAACGGAATATGTTTGGTGGGAGTAAGTGTATAGAAAAGGGAAATCAGTCCTGTTTGCTTGGTATTGGCAGAAGGAAATAAGTTTTCTTATAACCTTGAGTGATAGTAAACTTTCTTATAGGCTTTAAGAGTAATAGTAAACTGATTATACCTGTCAGTATTTCCTTTCCATGCAGAGGTCGGGGCTTCTTAATTGAATGATATTTGGGAACTAATGTATGGAGAGTTCACAGAAAGCCTGCCAGTTAATAGGGTTTTAGAAATTTTACTGAAAGTTGGGCAGGGACTATAAAAATAATGGATAAACTAAATCTGATAAGCCTTGGTCAGTCAAACCAAAATTGGTGGGGATTTTTCTTGGGAAGGAGGACCTTAATTTTGAGTCATATGGAAGATAAATGACTCCAGTTAGCGTTGGGGCCTAAGATATCATTGTCAGAAAAGATTCTCCAATTGTCAGTTTTTAGTAACCTTTCTGAAACTAGATCAATGTCACAGCATGACTGAGCTGGAAGGGTCCTGTTTTCCCAACTCTTAATGAAGATTTCTTTTTACTTCTGCAATATATCAAACAGCCCTTTTGCCTAAAATCTTTCAGTCTTCAAATGGATAAGCTACTCTAATTTAGACAGTATCTAATGAATAAAAATTTTATTTTTACATTAAAAGTAAATTTGCTTTTTATGAAATATCAACCTATTGCCCTATATTTTTTGTACTACAACAAAAGAGAACAAGTAAAATCTCCTTTTCCATAGAAATATTTTAAAAACATGAAAAGATGAATGCTTTCCCTTCCACTTTTACCACCCTTTGGCCTGAAACATGTATTTATCTTCTTCAGACTAAATATTCCCAGTTTTTTCCCACCTATCTTTTTATGGCATGAAGGTGAGGACTTTGCTATACATTTTGGATAAATTTTAAATTATATTTGTCATTTTTACCTCCAACATTTATCTTTTATCTTTTTTTTCTTGATTTATTTCCAAAGCTTTTCAAACCCCTAAGTTTGCCCCATATAAGGGGGGGGAAAGGTTTTTTTTGGGGTAAATATATTTAAGATTGGTCACCAGAGGATTGAACAATTATCAATCCTTAATTAAGAATAATCTCAAGTCAACTTTGACTTTTATGGAAGTTTATTTACAATTGAGAAGAGAGAGAGAAAATAAGGAAATAAGAATCTAACACAGTAGGTAAATTACTATGATCCTCTAATTAATCCAGGTAGATCAAGCAAGAGTCAGAGGGCCAGAGGCCTGGAGGTGAATGAAGCAAAGCTTCATTCATAAAGTCTCTATTAAGGGGAAGTTCTTTAAGAGAACTTCAGGAAGATTCAGTCTTTAAACTCAACACGTGGACTTCTAAAGAAGATATTGAAAGCAGTCTCACCAAGGTCTCAGCGTTCCAGCCAGCACTTCTCCACAAACCAGGAAAGCTCCTTCACCAGCAGCCCTTTTCACCAGAAGACTCTACGCTGACTGAGGACCTTCTCCTTTTAAAGGGGTCACTTATGCATCACTTCCTGTGTCTCCCTCCTAATTTGCGTGTCCAATTACAATAGCTGCTTCTCATAGGACTGCCTAGGGGGCAGTCAGTTGATTCTGATTTGTCACACACTCTAGCACACATAGGTTACAGACCTTCCAAAATTGGAGGTGCTTTCACCTTTGGTGATTAAATATAAAGATGGCCAATGTAGATTTAATCTAATTATCATAATCATAGGCTTTCATCTTAATTGGTTACTTCCTTTAATACCATGAAGAACATCCATGGCCATCTGGTAGAGTTCCCTCAACTGTATTCCTATAAAAAGTCTTTATCTCTCAGTAAACTTCATTTGTAGTCATGGTTGCCAAAACATTCCCTGCCCTACAAAGAGCTTACCATAAATTAGGCAGAAGAAGATAACAAAGTGATATAGATTAGAAAAAGAAAAATACATAAAAGTGGCACAGAGTTCTATAAGAAAGTGAATGTTGGAAAGAACAGGGAAAGTTTCTTGGATAAAGAAGTCAAGGCACTAAAGTCCAAGATCAAAGAATAGGAAAGGATTGCAACACATGGAATTTGGAGACAATAGGGAGTGACTAAGTGCTAGAAATGGGGATTAAATATGTTTCTAAAATTATACTGGTAAAATGTGAGTGTTTCATATATATGGAGTTAGTGAAGACAAGGGAAGAATTTTTGTAGGTGAATAAGGAAAGCTTTTTTTTCCAATATAAAGGGAAGAAACAATGGAAAGTAATTAAATGAAGACAAAAGAAAGAATGAATGATAAATGGAACAAAATCTTTAAAAATCAGAGAGGAGTATAATCAAGGACATAGATGAAAGTATTTAAAAAGTTTGCAGCCATGATTTTCTTAAATATCTTTAGTACCTTCAGTGTCCTAAGTATTTTAGGCATATTTGGAACTTCAGGTTTCACAGATATCGTAAATATCTTAGTTATCACTTTATTACTAGTAATGTTATCGATTTTACTCAATAATTTCCCTTGAGTACCTTAAGGTATCTTAAATAGTAACTGAAATGACATTTTCCCTCTGAATAAGATGAAAAGAGGAATTAATGGATAAAAATTCATAGATATATTTAGAGATGATGGAGAATAGTTTAGTGAACTCCTAGCACTGATTCTCTGTGTTCTTTGAAAAATATGAAGCAGAAGTTATCTGCTGAAAATGAAAGCTTAATGGGTAAGTTGGGGATATAAAGAGATAGAATATTTAGACTCTTCCTTTGAATGAATGTGATAGATAATAGAGGAGGAAAATATGTAAGGTACAATATAGTAATGTAGGCCAGGTAAGATTTTTAGTTGTTCTAGTTAGCACAATTTTGCTCACTTCTTTAATATTTCTGGGCATTTCAGGAATAGGAGAAAAGAAAACAAATTGTGAAGCTTCCCAAGATTAGAGGATAAGAAGACAAGAATGATGGAAAACTAAGATGTTAGAGAAATTCAAGAATTGTAGTAGCATCATCATGAAAACTGCACGTGACTGGGTCAGGACTAGATAAGAAAAAAATAGAAAAGGATAATAAGCTGAGAGAATTGAAACTATTCAGGAATTCTTGGTGATACTGAAGAAAATGAAAAAAAAATATTATGAGGTATTAATTTATAGGAGGGGAAGAAAAATTTAAAAATAATATCAGAGAAAATAATTTTATTTCTAGGTCTTAGATTTGTAGCTATTTCTATGATTATGAGTGCTGAATAAAGACTGAACTGGTGTACTGCCTGAAGCAGCATGGAGCTGAATATAGATCATATAAATTGAAAAAAATCAAGAAAATGAGGCTACGATGGCAGATAATTTATTGTTGTTCAACCATTTCAGTCATGTTTGACACTTTATGACTCCATTTGGGTTTTTTGAATTTTTTTGCAAAGATCCAGGAATGGTTAGTCATTTCATTCTTTAGATCATTTTACAGATGAGGAAACTGAGGCAAATAGGATTAAGTCCCTTCGCCATGGTCACACAGCTAGTAAATTTATGAGGTCAGAATTGAACTCAAAAAGATGACTCTTTCTGATGCTAGGTTCAGTACTCTATCTACTGCACACTCTACCTGTCCTCAATAACATTAGCCTGGATAGTAAGTTGTCTTAGATAATAACAAAGGTTAGGATGAGAATGAAGATAATGTTAATTGCAGGTATAGAAGTAATTGAGGAAAAAACATAGGATCTATTCAGAACACACACACATATATATATATTTGTTGACTTGAGCTTAGTGACCCCATCTTGTGACCTATTGCAAGAATGAATGTAGAAAGAGTTGTGGCATTTTAAAAGGTCACCTTTTGATGCAAATGCTTCTTTTCCTTGCTTCTAAAATATATTTCATGTAAACATTGTACATTTATTATTGTAATATTTACTATTATGCTACATATTTTGCCTACAACTATTTAAGATTACCAATATCCATTCCTGCAAGATAGATGGGAATATGTATAATAATCTAGACATTTAAGATGCTCAGATCATTGATGTAATTTGACACTTGTCCTGTTTAAAAACACCCCATGAAATAAAAAAGGGAAAATTAGGCAATTTTCAGATAAAGAAATCAAAAGTATCAATAAGCACATGAGAAAGTGTTCTAAATCTCTAATAATTAGAGAAATGCAAATCAAAACAACTCTGAGGTATCACCTCGCACCTAGCAGATTGGCTAAAGTGATAGAAAGGGAAAATAATGAATGTTGGAGGGGATGTGGGAAAATTGGGACATTAATGCATTGCTGGTGGAGCTGTGAACTGATCCGACCATTCTGGCTGGCAATTTGGAACTATGCTCAAAGGGCTATAAAAGAATGCCTGCCCTTTGATCCAGCCATACCGTTGTTGGGTTTGTACCCCCAAAGAGATCACAGATAAACAGACTTGTACAAAAAATTTATAGCCTTGCTTTTCGTGGTGGCAAAAAACTGGAAAATGAGGGTATGTCCTTCAATTGGGAAATGGCTTAAACAAATTGTGGTATATGCTGGTGATGGCGCTCAAAGGAATAATAAACTGGAGGAATTCCATGTGAACTGGAAAGACCTCCAGGAATTGATGCAGAGCAAAAGGATCAGAACCAGGAGAACACTGTACACTGAAACTGATACACTGTGATAATATAGAATGTAATGGACTTTTGTACTAGCAGCAATGCAATGACCCAGGACAATTCTGAGGGACTTATGAGAAAGAATGCTATTCACATTCAGAGGAAGAACTGCAGGAGAGGAAACACAGAAGAAAAGCAACTGCTTGAACACATGGGTTGAGATGGACATGATTGGGGAGTGAAGGGGGAAATAAAAGCATGAATCATGTAACCATGTTAACTTTTCTTAAAAATAAATATTATTAAATGTTTAAAAAAAAGAAGCCATATTATAGTTTGGAAATAAATGAGAGAAAAAGAATAAAATAACATAATAAAAATATACAGCGACTATATAGTCATTATATAGATAGAGAGAATGTATATGTATATATATATGTACATATATATATAGCCATTTTCAATATATGAAAGCTTTTTTAATAATGATGATAAATGAAAATTCCAGAAGTAGGATGTGGGAAATGGGGCAGAATCAAAATGATTGATTTATAAAAAGAAGTATATAAACTAGTTTCCAAATACAACTACTTCACAATGATGTAGAAAATGTACAAGAACAGGGTCTAATTAGGAAATCTAAGGGGAAAAAAACAGTCATTTTTACAGCCCATATTAGCATAGGGAGACAGAAAGTTATGTAGATATTACAGGTGTTTGGGTGCGGGTAGATTTGTGCTGGTAAATGGATAACAGTCAGTTTAATGAAAAAGGTATATGTATGATGTATATTTAAATATAATTTGGATTACCAACCTTCTCCATCACTTTCTTAAATCTAGACACTCAATAAAAGAATAAATTCAGCAAAGATTTGTAGTACTTGCCAATTTCCAAGTTGTAAATGCTCAGAATGAAACTTTGACATTAGGCAAACTGGTTTCAACTAGCTCCAGCACACCCCTAGATGGGGGTCTAACCAGCATAATATTGTAATGCCATAACCAAAAACGGTACGAAGCTGTGTATTAAAGCAAAGAGAGGTCCTAGACTGACACAAAGGTGACTAGGAGGAAGGAACAGGTTCCAAGAGTCAATTATGTTCTTCCCACCCAGTTCTAGATCATACATCTGAAGTAGATTGAAGAAGAGACATTGACTCCTGGGTGGCAGGAGGAGAGGTTATGGTGCCTTTGACTGAAAACTGAGCAAGTAGCAAGTTCTGATTAATAGCACCTTGGTGACTATGACCTTAGAAATGGAATGGGGTGTCACTCCTGTCTTCGAACACTGCCTGAAACCCTATTGATTTCAGGTATAGAGTAACCTAACCTGAAGATAGAGCCAGTATTTATATCACTGTGAACCTGTCGAGTTTCCCAGCTGCCTGATAGTAGATGAGTTCCACTGACTTTTTTTTCTTTCTTTTTTTTTTTTTTAATAACCCTTACCTTCTGTCTTGGAGCCAATAGCTCCAAGGCAGAAGAGTGGTAAGGGCAGGCAATGTGGGTCAAGTGACTTGCCCAGGGTCACACAGCTGGGAAGTGTCTGAGGCCAGATTTTGAACCTAGGACCTCCTGTCTCTAGGCCTGGCTCTCAATCCACTGAGCTACCCAGTTGCCCCATTCTACTGTCTTAAAGTGGAAGTCAAACCAGGGTATTATAAGAAATAATTTAAATTGAATACATAAATGTTTACAAATATGTTACCCATGTTAACAGAACAAGAAATAGAGAATTTAAACAATCTATTCTTTTTTTAAAAAAACCTTACTTTTTGTCTTAGAATTAATACTATATATTGGTTCCAAGCCAGAAGAGTGGTAAGGGTTAGACAATGGAGGCCAAGTGACTTACCCAGGGTCACACAGCTAAGAAGTGTCTGAAGCCAGATTTGAACCTAGGATTTCCAGTCTCCAGTTCTGACTCTAAATTCTCTGAGCCACCAAGCTGCCCCCAATATATTCTTAAAGTAAGAAAATAAATAATCCAGAAATGTACTTCCAAAGGGATTCTAGAATGCAGTGGTTTCACAAGTAAATTTTATAAAAAATTGTCAGTATTAAAGAAACATATTACAAATATGTCAAACGATAGTTTCTAACTAATTCTTTATATCTATGGTTCCCAAACTTTTTGGCCTACTGCCCCCTTTCCAGAAAAAAATATTACTGAGCCCCCTGGAAATTATTTTTTTTTAATTTTAATAGCAATTAATAGGAAAGATAAATGCATCTGTGGCCATCTCCACTCTCCTGGATCGCTGCAGCACCCACCAGGGAGCAGTAGCATCCACTTTGGGAATCACTGCTTTATATGATAACAAATACAATCTTGATATCTTTTTATTTAAACTCTTATCTTCTGTCTCAGAATCAATACTCTGTATTAGCTCCAAGGCAGAAGAGCAGTAATGGCTAGAAAATGGAGGTTGAGTGGCTTGCCCAGGGTCACAAAGCTAGGAAGTATCTGAGGTCAAATTTGAATCCAGAATCTCCTGTCTCTGGGCTTGGCTCTCAATTCACGGAGCCACCCAGCTGTGCCTATTGCCTTGATGTCTGTAACAGTTGGAGTCATAACAGAAAAAAAAAAAGAAATTCATAGACCAACAGCCCTAATGACCATTGATGTGAAAAATTTAAATATAACTTTATCAGAGACCAAAGCAACATATTTCAAAGCTTATAGACTCTGAGAAGGATGAATTTATACCAAGAATGCAAGATTTGATAAATATAAAACATAAAGTTAATTAGATTAATAATAAATACATATCAAAATTTTTATGAAATATGATTCTTGCCAAAACACAGGATAATATAGGAATAAATTGACTTCAAAATTATACTTTTTATTTAAACTTGAGCTACCATTATTTGTAAGAGAATTAAACTACAGTCCTTTTCAATAAAATTAGGGCTGAAGTAAGAATGTTCATTTACAAGAACTCAATAACCTCATTCTATAAATGTTGACTATAAAAAATAAAAAAGCAAAAAGAATATAAGAATAAACATGAATAAAGAAGCAGCAAAATCTAAACTTTTTGAATATATACTAGCATACTTTAAAACCCCAATGAGTTAAAAAATAAACTAAAATAATAAAGTCAGTAAGTTTGCAGAACATAACATGTATGCATAAATCATAAGCATTTCTATAAAGATTATATAAAATCAAATAGGAAGAAAGTAAAAGAGAAATTGTATTTGAAATAACTATAAAATGCATAAAAAAAACTTTAGAATCTACCTTCCAAGATACATATAAGAATTAAGTGAATAGAAAAATAAACCACTGTCTTTAGAGATACCTAAAAAGTTTTAAAATAATGACCTAATATGGGTAGAATAAGCCAATATTATAAAAATAATAATACAGCCTAAAATTAAGTACCAAAGTTTTACTTTATGGAACCAGAAAAAATGATCATTAAATTCACATACAGGGGGAAATACTCAATAATCCCAAGGGAAATAATGAAAAGACATGAGAAAAAAAGGCCTACTCATAACCCAATATCAAACTATATTATAAAGCAGTAGTTCTTAAAACCCATCTGGTGAAAAAAAAAAAAAGAACTCTCATTGGAATAGGCGATGCACACATCATACAAAAGCAAATCCATCTAGTGCTCTACTATTCAATAAACACAAAGAACCCAAATACTGGTATATAGACTTATCTTCTGACACATAACACTTGGAAAATAGGTAGCACTATGGCTGAAATAAAGTTAAAAACACCTGACATTATATATATATATATATATATATATATAGTCACATTATAAACAAATAAGGAAAATAGAGAAAAAATTAGTTCTTAGACTTATGAATGGAAGAAAAATTCATAATCAAATAAGGTACAGAGAAAATCACAGAGAATTAAATGCATAATTTTAATTATAAAAAATTAAATTTTTGCACAAATGGATCTTATATAACCAATATTAAAATGGAAATAATTAAATAGGAAAATTATTGTTAAATATTTGAAAATGGGTATAATTTCTGAAATATGAGAGAATTACTTGTTTAAGAATGAGGGCCATTTCTGAATTAATAAATGGTCTAAGGATAGCTAAAAGAAGTTCTGGAAAAAAAGAATCAGACTATCAATGACCATATGAAAAAAAATTCCTCATTTTCTATAAATTTTTTTAAACCCTTAACTTCTGTGTATTGGCTCCTAGGTGGAAGAGTGGTAAGGGTGGACAATGGGAGTCGTTACTTACCCAGGGTCACACAGCTGGGAAGTGTCTGAGGCCAGATTTGAACCTAGGACCTTCTGTCTCTAGACTTGACTCTCAATCCACTGATCTACCCAGCTTCCCCTACTATGGTCTTTTACTATTGCATATTGACTATCTAATCTATTCCATCAGTTTTCCAGTTTATTTATTAAGAGTCTTTTATCTATTTTTCAAATAGTTTATGTAGTATTCAAATTGTTCTTTAAATATTTGTAAAGACTTCTGGGTTAAGATGGCTGCAAAGTAGAAGCAGGGCTCTTAATTCTCCTAACCAAGCAATACATGATACCTAAAAAGAACAGAAAAACCAAATCCAGAAGAACAAAGGGCCCCCACAATAGGGCACAGCATCGAAGGTATATGGGATTTGGTCATTTCCACGCTATAAGGGGGTGAAATACCTCTCACTAAAACACGAGCTGATCAACCCCCCCCACACACACACACACACACTGCCTACAATGCCAAAGCCAGAACACAAGAGTTAGAGCAAGTTTGGGGCATTCATTAAGTTATTCACAGCTACCTGTGATCACCAGAGCCTGCTCCTGAGAGCAGCCAGACTTAAGACCAAAAGAGACTAAAGAACTTGGACTTTGAGCTCAGACCTCATGGTCCTTGGGCACGGACCTAGAGCAGAGGGGTGACAGACTATGGAAGCAGTGAGCTTAGACTCATAAAGAAGCTTTAGGCAGAGGAGCAAGCAAGGGGACCACCAGGAGGCTTGACACTGAAAATAGCTAGACTTGAGACCCCAGGAGACTAAAGAGCACAGACCTTAAGCACAAGGATAAAGCTTCAAGGGGCAGCACTGAGCTGTGACTCAGGCAAAAACTGCTCCACAGCTCTATACACAGAGAGCTTGCCCACCACACCAACACTTCCAACTGAGAAGGAAAAACCAACATAATAATGCAAGCAATGCCCAAGAACTAACCAAGGGATAAAACAAGAGGAAAACATTAGCACTCAATACTTTTTACACAGAAAAAATCCAGACAACAGAGGAGAACAAACAAGAAATCACATCCAAACCTTCTCAAAAAAATGAAAATTGGTAAAAAGCTCTTGAAGAGTTGAAATCTGAGATCATGAAAAAGATGGAAGAGATTTGGCAAGAAAATGGGAAATAGCTCAAATTAGCAGGTTAAAAGACAGAAATTCCCAATTGGAGAAAGATGCCCAAAAATCAAATGAAATTGTGTTGGCCAGTTTCCGGGTTAAGATGGCGGCAGAGTAAAAAGCAGCTCTTAACCTCTCCTGGCTGAAACACACAAGACTCCTCAAGGGGACATAAAAACAAGTCCAGACGAACAGAGGTACCCCACAACAGGGTGCAGTGTGGAAGGTACGTAGAATTGGGACATTTCCATGCTATAAAGGGGTGAAACAGCTTTCACTAAATCGTGGGCTGAGCAATCAGCCCCTAACCCCCTCCACACTTACCACCTATAGCTCAGAAGCCAGCTAAAAAGAAATAGAGCAAGTATGGGGCACCCAACGAGTCATTGGCAGCTCCAGGGCCTGTTCCTGAGAGCAGCAAGATTTAGGTCCCCAAAAAGCTAAAGAACGCACACGAACTCGGAGCATGGGCTCAGAGCGCGGGCGCATAGCACAGACGCAGGGCAGAGGAGCAGGTGTAGGCAGACACAGCTGCGAGGTAAGGCTCTGAAACCCTGAGTGGGGAACCAGTGCAGAAAGGTATACAACTGTGGAAGCAGCACCCTGAGACTTGTAAAGAAACCTCCTGCAGAGGATCAAGCAAGGGGGTCCACCAGGGGGATTAACCTTGGAAAAAAACAGACCTCAGGAGCCGTAGACAGTCTCTGAGCTCAAGGATAAAGCTGAGAAGCTGCTGGGCTAATGATGGCTACCCAGACTCAGGAAGTTCAGAAGAGAAAGATTAACAACAACAAAAAAAGAAGTCTTTAACACTCGACAACTTTTACACAGAGAAAATCCAGACAACCGAGCAAACAGAGGAGGAGAACAAACAAGCACCCAGACCCTACTCAAATAAGGAAAATGGGTCACAAGCTATGGAAGAGTTCAAAACTGAGATTTTGAGGAAGATGGAAGAGATCTGGCAAGAAAATAACAGTTTAAAAGGTAGAATCTTGCAATTGGAAAGTGAGGCTCAGAAATCAAATGAACTAATTAGCAAATTGAACATCAGAAATGACCAGATTGAAAAGGAAAACCAAAAGATCATAGCCGAAAAGCGCAAGATTATAACCGAAAACTAGTCCCTAAAGGCTAGAATTGAGCAATTAGAAGCTAATGATCTCTTAAGACAACAAGAACAAATAAAACAAAGTCAAAAGACTGAAAAAATAGAAGGAAACATGAAATATCTCAATAAGAAAGTGACAGACCAAGAAAACTGGTCTAGAAGAGACAAGTTGAGAATCATTGGTCTTCCAGAAAAAACAGAAATTAATAGAAACCTGGAATCCATACTAAAAGAAATTATTCAGCAAAATTGCCCTGAAGTCCTACAACAAGAGGGCAATATAGACATTGAAAGGATCCATAGAACACCCACGACATTCCATCCAGATAAGAAAACGCCCAGGAATATGATTGCCAAATTCAAGAGCTTCCAAGCAAAAGAAAAAATCTTACAAGAAGCCAGAAAGAGACAATTCAAATATCAAGGAACACCAATCAGGATCACACAGGATCTGGCAGCCTCCACGCTAAAAGACTGCAAGCCTTGGAATACAATATTCAGAAAGGCAAGAGAGCTGGGCCTGCAACCACAGATCAACTACCCATCAAAATTGACTATATATTTCCAAGGGAAAGTATGGGCATTCAACAAAATTGAAGATGTCCAAGTATTTGCACAGAAAAGTCCAGGGCTAAATGGCAAGTTTGATATCCAACCACAAAAATCGAGAGAAACATGAAAAGGTAAATAAGATACAGAGGGGAAAGAAAGAAAACTCATAATTTTTAAATTTGCCTTTTTAAGGGCCTCAGTAAGATTTAATTATCTGTATTCCTATGTAGAGAAATGTTATATATATAACTCTCTGTAGTGAACTCTATTCACTATTATAGTATTCACTATTATAGTAATCAGAAGAATAATTCATAGGGAGAGGGTGGAACACTAAATAATCTAAGATGACATGTGGGATGGGAAAGAGGGGGAGAATAGTAGGGGACACCAAGAGAAACTTGAGTGAAACCTTACTCTGAGTATAATCAACCCAGAGAGGGAAGAGTAGCTATACTATCCATTGGGACATAAAACTCTTATCTAACCCTTCTGAGAAAGTCAGAAGGGATAAACCAAGGGGAGCAGGGGAGTGGGGAGGTCAAAAAAAGGGAGGGGAGAAGAAGGGGAAGGGAATTCATAAGGCCTTTAAAAACAAAAAGAGGGGAAAAAATAAGGGAGGGGGTAGAAAGGGAAGTTAATCAAGGGAGGGGATAAGGGACACTGGCTCAAAGCAAAACACTGGTTTAAAAAAAATAGTGTAAGAAGAAGGGATGGGTCTAGAGGAGGATACAAAAATGTCAGTGAATACAAAACTGATAATTGTAACTCTGAATGTGAATGGGATGAACTCCCTCATAAAACAGAAGCAAATAGCAGAGTGGATCAGAAACCAAAATCCTACCATATGTTGTCTACAAGAAACACATATGAGGTGGGTAGACACATACAAGTTTAAGGCTAAGGGCTTGAGCAAAATCTTTTGTGCAGCAAATGAAAAAAAGAATGCAGGAGTGGCTATTATGATCTCTGACAAAGCCAAAGTAAAAATAGATAGGATTAAAAAAGACAGGGAAGGTCATTACATCCTGATTAAAGGCAGTATAAACAATGAGGAAATAACACTGCTCAATATGTATGCACCAAGTGGCATAGCATCCAAATTCATAAAGGAGAAACTGGCAGAGCTCAAGAAGGAAATAGATACTAAAACCATACTAGTGGGAGATCTAAATATTCCTCTTTCAGATGTAGATAAATCAAACCGAAAAATAAATAAGAAAAAAGTAAGAGAGGTGAATGAAGTCCTAGAAAAATTAGATTTAATTGATATGTGGAGAAAAATAAATAGGGACAAAAAGGAATACACCTTCTT
>NC_058130.1:469787399-469878425 GCF_016433145.1 Gracilinanus agilis | reverse complement strand
TAGAAAGTGAGCAAATTAAAAATCCCCAGATGAAAACTAAATTAGAAATACTAAAAACCAAGGGAGAAATTAATAAAATCGAAAGTAAAAGAACTATTGAATTAATAAATAAGACTAGAAGCTGGTACTTTGAAAAAACAGATAAAATAGACAAAGTACTAGTCAATCTAATAAAAAAAAGGAAAGAAGAAAACCAAAATGACAGTATCAAAGATGAAAAGGGAGACCTCACCTCTAATGAAGGGGAAATTAAGGCAATCATTAAAAACTATTTTGCCCAATTATATGGCAATAAATATAACAATTTAGGAGATATGGACGAATATTTACAAAAATATAAACTGCCTAGATTAACAGCAGAAGAAATAGAATACCTAAATAATCCCATATCAGAAAAAGAAATTGAACAAGCCATCAAAGAACTCCCTAAGAAAAAATCGCCAGGGCCTGATGGATTCACAAGTGAATTCTATCAGACATTCAAAGAGCAACTAATCCCAATACTATACAAATTATTTGATATGATAGGCAAAGAAGGAATCCTACCAAATTCCTTTTATGACACAAATATGGTACCGATTCCAAAGACAGGGAGATCAAAAACAGAGAAAGAAAACTATAGACCAATCTCCCTAATGAACATAGATGTAAAAATCTTAAATAGAATACTAACAAAGATACTCCAGCAAGTAATTAAGAAGATCATCCACCACGATCAGGTGGGATTTATACCAGAAATGCAAGGTTGGTTCAACATTAGGAAAACCATCCACATAATTGACCATATCAACAGTCTAACAAACAAAAATCACATGATTATCTCAATAGATGCTGAAAAAGCCTTTGACAAAATACAGCATCCATTCCTATTGAAAACACTGAAAAGTATAGGAATAGAAGGACCTTTCCTAAAAATAATAAACAGTATATACCTAAAACCATCAACAAACATCATATGCAATGGGGATAAATTAGAAGCCTTCCCAATAAGATCAGGAGTAAAACAAGGATGCCCATTATCACCTCTATTATTCAACATAGCACTAGAAACACTAGCAGTTGCAATTAGAGAAGAAAAAGAAATTGAAGGTATCAAAATAGGCAAGGAGGAGACTAAGCTATCACTCTTTGCAGATGACATGATGGTCTACTTAAAAAATCCTAGAGAATCAACTAAGAAGCTTGTAGAAATAATCAACAACTTTAGCAAAGTTGCAGGATACAAAATAAATGCACATAAATCATTAGCATTTCTATACATTTCCAACACACTAGAGCAGCAAGAAGTAGAAAGAGAAACACCACTTAAAATCACCCTAGACAATATAAAATACTTAGGAATCTATCTACCAAAACAAACACAGCAATTATATGAAAACAACTGCAAAACACTTTCCAAACAAATAAAACTGGATCTAAACAATTAGAAAGCCATTGATTGCTCATGGGTAGGACGAGCTAACATAATAAAAATGACAAATCTACCCAAATTAATATACCTATTTAGAGCCATACCTATCAAATTACCAAAAAAACTTCTTTACTGAATTAGAAAAAACTATAACAAATTTCATTGGGAATAACAATAGATGAAGAATATCAAGGGAAATAATGAAAAAAATGTGAAGGAAGGGGGCCTAACAGTACCAGATATTAAACTATACTATAAAGCAGCAGTCATCAAAACAATATGGTACTGGCTGAGAGACAGAGAGGTAGATCAGTGGAATAGACTTGGGGTAAATGACATCAGCAAGAAAGTGTATGATAAACCCAAAGAGCCCAACTTTTGGTACATGAATGCACTATTTGACAAAAACTGCTGGGTAATTTGGAAAACAATATGGGAGAGATTAGGTCTAGATCAACATCTCAAACCCTACACCAAGATAAATTCAGAATGGGTGAACGACTTTAATATAAAGAGGGAAACTATAAATAAGTTAAGTGAACACAGAATAGTATACTTGTCAGATCTGTGGGAAAGGAAAGACTTTAAAACCAAGCAAGAGTTAGAGAAAATTACAAAATGTAAATTAAATGGTTTTGATTATATTAAACTAAAAAGCTTTTGTATAAACAAAAACAATGTAGTCAAAATCAGAAGGGAAACAACAAATTGGGAAAAAATCTTTATAACGAAAAAACTCTGACAGGGGTCTAATTACTCAAATATACAAGGTGTTAAAGCAATTGTATAAAAAATCAAGCCATTCCCCAATTGATAAATGGCAAGAGACATGAATAGGCCATTTTCAGGTAAAGAAATCAAAAGTATCAATAAGCACATGAGAAAGTGTTCTAAATCTCTAATATTTAGAGAAATGCAAATCAAAACAACTCTAAGGTATCACCTCACACCTAGAAAATTGGCTAAAATGAAAGAAGGGGAGAGTAATGAATGTTGGAAGGGATGTGGCAAAATTGGGACATTGATGCATTGCTGGTGGAGTTGTGAAGTGATGCAACCATTCTGGCTGGCAATTTGGAATTATGCTCAAAGGGCTATAAAAGAATGCCTGTCCTTTGATCCAGCCATACCATTGTTGGGTTTGTACCCCAAAGAGACCATAGGTAAACAGACTTGTACGAAAATATTTATAGCTGTACTTTTTGTGGTGGCAAAAAACTGGAAAAGGAGGGTATGTCCTTCAATTGAGGAATGGCTGAACAAACTGTGGTATATGCTGGTGATGGAATACTATTGTGCTCAAAGGAATAATAAACTAGAGGAGTTCCATGTGAACTGGAAAGACCTCCAGGAACTGATGCAGAGTGAAAGGAGCAGAGCCAGAAGAACATTGTACACAGAGACTGATATACTATGGTAAAATCGAATGTAATGGGCTTCTGTACCAGCAGCAATACAATGACCCAGGACAATTTTGAGGGGTTCATGGTAAAGAACGCTACCCACATTCAGAGGAAGGACTGCAAGAGAGGAAACATAAGAAAAATAAATGCTTTAACTCATGGGCTGAGGAGGACATGATTGAGGATGTGGACTCGAAACTACCACACAAATGCAACTACCAACAATTTGGAAATAGGTCTTGATCAGGGACACATGACAAAACCAGTGGAAATGTGCATTGGCCATGGGTGGGGGCAGTGCAGGGGGTGAAGGGGAATGCAGGAGCATGAATCATGTAACCATGTTAAAAATGAATATTAATAAATATTTAAATTTTTAAAAAATTGCTTTGCCTATGGGGTTGCTTGGGGGGGTTTGGGAGAGAGGGAAAGAACATGAAACATGTAACTATGGGAAAATATTAAAAATTAAAATTAAAATTAAAAAAATAAATGTTTGTAAAATTCACTTTCAAGTCTCTCTGGTTCTGAAGATTATTTTTCTTGAAGGCTCCTTGATGGCTCTTTCAATTTCTTTCTAAAATAGGTTTATTTCAGCCTTCTATTTCCTCTTCTGTTAATCTGGGAAATTTATATTTTTTGTAAATATTCATTATTTTCAAATAGATTGCCATCTTTGTTGGCATCTAATTGGGAACATATTTCCTAATAATTATTTAAATTTCATTTTCATTAGAGGTGCATTCAAGCTTTTAATTTTTAACATTAGTAATTTTATTTTCTTCTTTTTACTTCAAATTAATCAATGTTTTATCAATTTTATTATTTTTACAAAATTAACCCTTACATTTATGTATGTTCATTTTTTTACATTCAATTCATTAATCTTTCCTTTGAATTTCAGAATTCCTATTTTGGTGTTTAATTTTTTTTTTTTGCTTTCTCTAGTTTTTTTTTTAGTTACATATTAATTTATTGTTGTAAGAATCTAGAGATATCCGTTCTCTCCCTAAGTATATGTTTGATTGTACCAAAATGCTTGATATGTTTTCTGATTTTTGTGATTATTTTTAGTGAAATTATTGATTGCTTTTTGTTATTTGGTTTTTTATTATTTCATTCTCTGGGAATATAATATTTAGTTGAAATTGGATTATTTAGTATTATATCTGTATAATCTCCATTCAGTTTCTCCAGCAGTGTTTAATAGCTAACTTTTCTAAGATGATATTTCTCTCCTTACCTTCTTTATTTTTCACTTTATTTTATGGTTGGATTTATCTAATTTGGAGAGGAGTAAATTGAAATCTATTTCATTCCGTAACATTAAATGTTTCCTTTAAAATTTGCATGCCATGATATTTGATGAATATAGTTTAATGCTGAGATTTTTCTACTGTGTTACATTTCAGCAAATCTAATTTAACAAAATTTAGTTTCTTGGATTATCTTCTATAGTTATATTTACTTTTCCTTTTGCTTTCTCTAAGCTTATGATAGCTATTCCAGATTTTTAAATTTTAGGTAAAGATAAATAGTTTATACTCTAGTTTCTTATTTTAACTTTATTTTTATTTATCAAGTCTTTTTCTTATAAATAGCATATTGTTAGATTCAGGTTTCTAATTCATTCTGCTCCCTTCTATATTGGGATGGATTTTTTCTATTCATGTGAATAGTTACAATTATTAATTTCATATTTCCTGCCACTCTATTTTCATTTATCCCCCTTTTTTAACCTTATTCCTTCTGAAATGTCTGTTTTCATTCTGTGGGGTGAAAGTGAAGGGAGAAAGGTAGGATGGTAGGATGATGGGAGAAAGGAGAGAGGAAGGTAGAGGAAGGGACAGAAAGATAGTAGTCCCCAGCCCCAGGTGGGGAAATTGATCAGAGCCTTCAAATGAATGATCAGAGAACAACTTAAGGGTTTGAATAGCTAGGTTTTATTTAGGTTAGGATAGGGAAGGTCTAGGGGAAACTAGGAGGTAGACAGAAAGGGAAAAAGGCGCCAAGAGAGAGTTCTGTAGAGATCTAAGCTTCCAGGGTGAAGAGCAGACCCTCCTGGGTAGAGAGAGAGAAAAGGTACCAAACTTTCCCTTTTATACTTTCCTTAACACTTCCCCCAATGGAAGTGGCAGGTGTCAGGGGAAGATGTAGCAGAGAGAGTCCTGGAAGACGTAGTCTTCTAAGGCTTACAATAATTTCAAATGATACAATCTTTTATCTTTCTCAGTCCACCTATCCAATTATCATCCTTTCCATTTCTCCCATCTCCTTCTACTATACTTCTACTATACTACTATACTTCTACTATACTACTATACTTGTACTATAACTTGAGAAAGATTTCTATTCCCAAATGAGTGTACATGTGTGTGCTTGTGTTTATGTGTACATAATTATATACATGTCTAAGCCTTCATTACCTTTTTCATGGTAGCTGCAAAATATTTGGTGATATTTGCCTTGAATATATGATACTTGAATGAGTTCTTTCTGGCTATTTCATTTATTCTTGTTCTGGAATTTGCCTGTGATTTATCAGTAAGTTTTCATTTTCTTATCACTTTCAGTGATTGGTAGATTCTTTAAATTTCTATTTTACTTTATTATTTACATAGATGTTGCGATAGTTTTCTCTTAGAATCATGATTATAATAATGACTTTCATATAATTCATTAATTATTAAATTATCTAATCTAGATCTGTTTTTTAGCTTAGTGGTTTTCCAATAAGAGGTTACATTTTTTATTTTTTTATTTGTTTTTTTTTGTTTGTTTCTTGATCCATTATGAAGTCATTAGCCTTTACTTGTCCAATTCTAATTCTTAAGAATTTTAATGAGCTTTTGTGCTTCATTTTTCATTAGAAAAATCTACTCTCTAAAAATTATTTTCTTTAGTGAAATTTTGTGCTTTTTTATCATTTGACCAATTTTGCCTTTCAGAAAGATCTTTTCTTCACTGAAATTTTATGCCTCTTTACCTTTCAATCAACACTTTAATTTTTTTACTATATACCTAAAAACCATAATAGCCACCAAAAATATTTGAAAATAACTAAGGAAATGCAGAAAAAAATTACATGCAAAACCACAAACTCAACATTATTTATAATTTGGGTAAAATGTATACACTAGATATACATGCTAATATAAATATCCTTTATACTTGAGTTCCTGTTGAATTTGCTTTATTTGGATATTTTTCTCTTGATTTTGTGCTGCAATATTTTTAATATAATCACAGTATATTTTAGTCTTATTCTCTTTTAATCTCTCCATATGTTTCTCTTATTTTCTTTATATTTCCAATATTTTTCATTTATGATAACATAATACAATCCATTGCAATGAAATATCATAATTTATTCAACCATTTCTCCCATTCATTAATTTTTGTTAATTCTAGGTATTTTTTCTTAATGAACAAAGCTTCCATGATTATTATCATACAAGCACAGCTTTTTATACTCTCAATAATGGCTTTAGAACCTAAACCTAGTAATGAGATCCCTAGGTCAATGATCATGAATATCTTCACAACTCTTAATGTATTTTCCATATTATTTTTTAAAAGTTCACAGTTTCTCTAACAATGTAATATTAAGCCTATTTATCCATGTCCCTCTCAGAATTTAATTTTATCACTTTAATCCATCTGCTTCTCATTAACATACACAAACAGTCCTCAGGCAGCAGACACATTCTGTTGCCAGGACTGTACTCTTTCCAAATACAAGTTTTTTCAGCTTGGCATACTCAGTGGGGCTTTTATTTCAATGCCATAACCTCTCAGGAATGCAAGATTACCTCCATAGTATGATGACTATTAAAGTAAGACTTTTGCAGAATATTTATCCTCTCTAAGCCATTGCTGTCCCACAAGAGACAATATTTTGATCATGCATATGCTCAGGATTAGGTCTTCTGTTGGAATTAATGGAATTATATATTGTATGACTATGTATATAAACTATATATAATATATATAAAGTATATATATAAAAATTATATCAAACTATCTGCCTTTTGGGAAGGAGGAAAGGGAGGGAGGGAGGGAGAGAGCATGGGTTGCTAAATGTTGGAAAATGAATATTAAAAATTGTATAGACTTGTCATTTTGAAAATTAATAATTTAGCCTCTGAATTAATGTGCTTCTTATTAATAATCAAGTAGTAGGCTCAATTCATTTTTTAGCAGAAGCTTTGATTCATAATAGCACAATAATAAGAATTTATTCAAAACATCCCCTTTTAAACATGAGATGCTTTCCCACAAATATAGAGTCTCAATGGGAAAAGTAAGCTCAGGCGTAAATTAAAATGGTATTAAGTGACCCTAGTGGAAACACCACAAAGGGATATTTCCCAAGTCTTACCTTTTCTCCTTTTATTTAATCCTCATGAAGTTCCTTTTATATGTAGCTATTTGCATTCTACTAAGGTAAGAAGAAATATACATATAAAAATAATCACAAAAACAAGATGTGGGTATTGTATGGTAAGATGGCACTAGGAGTTGAGAGAAAGGGAGTATTACAACAGCCTCCATGTACAAGGTGACCCTTAAATTGAATCTTTAATTAAGTAAGAGATTCTATAAAGTGAAAATGAGGAGGAAGTACATTCTAGGCATGAGGGATATCCTCCATTGCAAAGGTGTGGAGATAGTAGATATATGGGTGACAGATATTAGGGACAGTAAGAAGGTCAGTTTTACTAGACTCTAAAATATGGGAAGATAAATAATATGTAATGACTGGAAACATAGAATGGTATTAATTTGTAAAGTGCATTAAATATCAGATAAAGGAGCTTATATCTTAGAAGCAATAGGGAAGTATTGGTATCTCTGGATTATCATGTCAGAGAGTGCTTTGTGGATGATAGATGGTTAAAGAAAGATTTGAGGCAGCCATACCAATTACACAGCCATTATAAAAGCCTAGGAGAGAAGTGATAAGGACATAAAATAAGAAGAGTCTATATGACTAGTGAGAAGGAGAGAGGTTTTGGAAACAGGGGAATATTTTTGCAACTGATTGGATTTGTGTAGTGAGAGAGAATGAGAAGTCAAGGAAAGTGGATCAGAGGATCATAAATTTAGAAGTAGAAAGTGTGTCAGCAGTCAAATATTTCAAACTCCTCATTTTAAAAACAAGGAGATAGTTGCACTGGGATGTTAGCTAATATCAACATTCAGACATGCACTAAGTTTCAGATGTGTGATTTGAAACCAAGTCCTTTAACTCAAGCCAGCATTCTTTCTGGTAAACTCTTGAAAGGTTGTGAGGTTGGTGGTGAGTAGGCATCATGTTCACTCACTCACGTGAATGAGCTTGGGAAACCTTTTCCAGAAGTGGTATGATAATATAAGTTGGAAGTATCTTGAAGAGAATTGGAGTATATAAATAAATGCTGTAGCTGATTGCAACCTGTTGATCTTATGGTGAATATAATTCTGTTTTATTGGCTTTGTAGTCAGGAATGGGGGCATTCAAAAGGTACAAGATTACTGGAACCTGACCTTTTGGGTTGACTTTTTTGTGCTTAATTGAATTCTGCTAAGAGAAAATTCTGAATGGGCTTTGCACTTTTCCTGGGTACAAACGTAGATTCTGTGAATATGTGTTTCCATTCTTGTTCTTTCATTTTAGGTGAAGAAGATTGGAGTTGAGTATGCCTTTGTGAGTTTGTGAGAAAATGAACAACCTGAGTTTTCAGTGTAGAGTCTATAAAGAGTCATAGAGCCATTTTAATGTAAAATTATGGCCTCAAGTCAAAGAATGTCGTTCAGGAACCTAAAACATGGTTGGTGAGATAGGAATTCATCACGTAGTAATAACCCCTTTTTAATATGAGATAGTTGGGACTAATACTATATAAAAACTACATTAAGTTTGAGGTCATTCTCCCAAGGGATCAAAGTGTTATAAAGCATCAAGGTTATAGGATAGGGTGAATACTTGTGTTTCTGTTCTGATTACATATTCAAAGTAAATATTTTGAAAAAGATTTAAATATATATGTATACATATGTGTAAATATATATATATATATGTATATATATGCATATATACATATATATATAATCAGAGAAGGATTCATTGATGAGATATAACCTTTTGAAATTTTAAGGAAAAGGATGAGGAGGAAGTATAATCAAAGTGTGAGATAGCTTCCACAATTGAAAGGTGACAGGTGATGAAAAAAATAACAAATTGGCAATAGCTATTATTTCTGTTTTCATTAATTGAGTTTAAAGTATAAATATAGTTTCTTTTGGGGAGATTTGAAAAAATTTAGTTAATTAATTATTCTAGAATATTTTTCCATGGTTACATGATTCATGTTCTTCCCCTCCCCTCCTCCCAACCCCTTCCCACAGCCAATGAGCAATTCCACTGGGTTTTACATGTGTCATTGATCAAGACCTATTTCTGTATTATTAATATTTGCATTAGGATGATCGCTTAGAGTCTACATCCCCAATCATATCCCCATTGACCCATGTGATCAAGCAGTCATTTTTCTTCTGTGTTTCTACTCCCACAGATCTTTCTCTGGATGTGGGTAGCATTCTTTCTCATAAATCCCTCAGAATTGTCCTGAATCATTGCATTGCTGATAGTAGAGAAATCCATTACATTTGATTGTGCCACAGTGTATCAGTCTCTATGTACAATGTTCTTCTGGCATTCTGCATCAATTCCTGGAGGTCTTTCCAGTTCACATGGAATTCCTCCAGTTTATTATTCCTTTGAGCATAATAGTATTCCATCACCAACACATACCACAATTTGTTCAATCATTCCCCAATTGAAGGCCATCCCCTTATTTTCCAATTTTTTGCCACATAAAGAGGGCTGCTATAAATAGTAAATTTAGTTTCAAAAGAGATATCTCAGAATATCTCAGAACCTTTAGTGATGCTGTAAGTCTTGTTATGGGCAGTATGATGCTTCTGGATTTGGCCTGATAGAGAGATGGCCCAAGGTCCTCAGACAGTATAAGGACCTAAGATGAGTAATGATGGGAAGCCTAAGTGAACACAAAGGTGTGTTAGTGATCACCAGGTCCCCAAATATCCATATTTCAGAGTTTGATGGTAAAAAATGATGTAAAGAAGACATAAATCATTTAACAATGATTAAAGAATTTCAAAAAATGGCAGTCTAAAAGAAAAGGGAGAAGAGAAGAGATAAAAATGTCTGGTAAAAGGGAGGGTTTGTTTTGTTCTTGTGCTTTTTTAATATGGTGGATCAATGAATATTTTTAGCATAGGTAAAAAAGTTGAAAGGGATAAACATGATGATGATGAGGATGATGATAAGATAGGGATTGATCAAGTGTATTAAACCATACACCAGATGAAGAATTATTTCTGAGGTACAAATGGAGGAGTCAGCTTTGTTCAGTAGTAAGTCATCTTTTCCTTTGAAATTGGAGCAAAAGAAGTAAACATGGATAATGACAGAATGAAGTTTTAAAATATGGACATTAGTAAATATGGGAGCTCACAATGAATAGCCTTAAATGTCTCACTATAGCAGGACACAAACTAATATACAAAGATAATAATTGTGGCATACAAGAACAGTAGTGTAATAAACACCTAAAATTTATGGGGATAGTGGATTCAATGAATATGTATTACGTTAGATGTCTATGTAACATACAAAGTAAACTTAAAATTTAGACCTAAGTAATCACATCAATATATTAACAAAATCTAGTAAGATGAGATGGAATACAACAATAGGAGGTGGAAAACTGTTCAATAAAAATGAATTTAATAGATCAGGGTATCATCTATTAATGTACATTAAGCATAAGCAGATGAAAATTGTATATACCACAAATTATAATATAATGGAGAGCATCTGGGTGAAAATAAAGAGATAGAAGCAGAAGTGATATTATGGGTTCACAGTAAAGATCACCCAACTAGAAAAATATAAATATTCTTTTTCTCATGAAAATGACAAAATTTCCATTTAATAACAATTAAATGTTAATTAGAAAATCAGATGAATCTGTGATTTGACAATTCCTCAGAAGGTTGAATAACCATATTATATTTTATAAACAGCTTTACTCTAATGAATAAATAACTGTTTGGAATAGGAAATAGTTTAGGGGGAAATGACATATCAGTTTTGAGGGGAAGATAGTTAAATATGTAGGCTTGGGCATTTTCAGGGTGATATTCAACATACCACAATACTCAACAAATTAGAGATGTACTATACTGAAAGAGAATATGGTTCAAAATGAATTAGAACCACTACATGATGAAATTATTTTTATAAAGTCACATATGATCAAAATGCAGAAGTAATATCTAAAAATACCACAGTCTCATAAAGCAATGTGACTTCACAGGATGTATATTAAAAACAAAAATAAAACAAAAAAATTTTTCTTTCCAAAAAAAAGTTATCTTCTACCTTAGAATCATAACTTTGTATTTGTTCCAAGACAGAAAAGTGGTAAGGACTAGGCAATAGGGATTGAGTGACTTGTCTAGGATTGCATAGCTAGGAAGAATCCAAAGTCTGATTTGAATCCAAAACCTTTTGTCTGTAGGTCTCACTCTTAATTCACTGAGCCGCCTCCCTGCCCCTGCAGGATATAGATATTTGTAAGTTTGTATGTAATAAACATAGCCAGAGTGAACATAATCATATATCAGTACAAAATATTCGACTGGGGGACAGCGGGATGGCTCAGAGGATTGAGAGCCAGGCCCATAGATGGGAGGTCCTGGGTTCAAATATGACCTCAGACACTTCCTAGCTGTGTAACTCTGGACGAGTCACTTAACCCCCATGGCCTAGCCCTTACCACTCTTCTGCCTTAGAGCCAATACACTTTATTGATTCTAAGACCGAAAGTAGGTAAGGATTTAAAAAAATATATATTCTGCTGTTCTCTAAAAATGTCAGTTGATTACCTTCCTCCAACCCCACCCCCAGCTCATTTTGGCCAGACTTATTAGGAAAGTGAAAGGGCAAGATGAACTTGATCTTGAGAAATATTGTTTAGAACTAAAAAAAAATAACCTCATATCAAATTATCTACTTCCATTGAAAAGAGAACTAGAGAAGAATGTAATGATTGCTTGGAAGAAATTTACCAGAAGGGGGCAGCTGGGTAGCTCAGTGGATTGAGAGTCAGGCCTAAAGATAGGAGGTCCTAGGTTCAAATCTGGCCACAGACACTTCCTAGCTGTGTGACCCTGGGCAAGTCACTTGACCCCCATTGTCTAGCCTTTACCACTCTTCTGCCTTGGAGCCAATACTCAGTATTGACTTCAAGATGGAAGATAAGAGTTTAAAAAAGAAACTTACCAGGGAAAGAAAAGGTTCCCACAACTGGAAAGAGGGACACACATTGGAATTAGAGAAATACAGTCTAAGATAGACAAGATAAAAAATTCCCACAGATCAGAATTAGAAAAGAGACAAAATAAAAGTAATTTACATGTCAAAAGCAAAGACCAAACCTGAGTATCTAAATACAGAAGGAATAACTAAAAAAGATTTTAATTATTTCATATGTAAACATATTTTTAATGTTAAGTATTATATAATTAAGAATTTTAACTTCAATAGAAATATAATCATAGAATAATATTTGAATTTGGATTTGCATTCAAGGTTCAAAGATATGAATCCAAGTAGTACTTCTTACTTTAAAAAAGGCAACTGGTTTGCTACTAGGGTGGACAATGTATGTAAGCCAGGGGACAAAAGTATATATTAAAAAATGAAAGCAATATTAAAAAGATTATCATTATACTTTAAGTTTCAATTCTGTAATAAAGATGTAAGGTTAATAAATAACTCTTAAATATGTAAAAACAAATAAGAAAATCATTCATTTTCCTTTGAAATCTTCCATTCCATACAATAAACATTCAGCATAAATCTTTGAATTAAATATTATCTGCCTATTATTGTGGTATTGAGAGTCCCTATGCATTATGAACTACAAGACATAAGAATTTAAAATATATAGATGAGTAAAATGAAAATGCTTCCATGATTAAAAGAAAATTAATTGATTCATATTAGGCATCTTGAATAATTGGGCACCTTTCTTCTCTTTCAATTCAGATCAGTCACTTAGACAAATGGAAAATATTTTACGGAAATATAAAATAACGAGTTAATATTTTTTTCATTTTGCCTGATTTCTCTGGTCTTCTCATCTTTTTTTTTGAATTCTTATTTTCCACAATTCAGCACAATATTTCTTTAGATTATTCATAATTCACATTTATAAATCTACCTCTAAAATATTATGAATAAAAATAATTATATATTGTTAGTCCCACGTGTAATAATTCCTGAACCCACATCTTACATTGATCTTACTGTTAAAGAATAATATTTATGACAAAATAGATATCTTCTGCTCAGTATGTTGCTGAGAGGTGAAAAACTACATAGTAACTAAAAGGATCTTTCCTTTTATTTACTGGGACTCACACAGGAGAGATGGTTGTATATGAAAAACACTGTCATTTTAAGTTGTTAAACATTATTCCTATTAAGTACATCATATTTACAAACCCATAAGAATTCTCTTAAAGGGGGCAGCTGGGTAGCTCAGTGGATTGAGAGTCAGGCCTAGAGATGGGAGGTCCTAGGTTCAAATTTGATCTCAGACACTTCCCAGTTGTGTGACCCTGGGCAAGTCACTTGACCCCCATTGCCCACCCTTACCACTCTTCCACCTAGGAGCCAATACACAGAAGTTAAGGGTTTAAAAAAATTAAAAAATTAAAAAAAAAGAATTCTCATAAAGACATATATGATGAGCAGTATTACAACCGTTGTTTGGACACTACAGGTTTTGAGGAAGACACTTCTCAAAATAATCCATTCAAGTTTTGAAAAACTGTGACTATTAAGAAGTTTTTCCTTTTCCATCAGCCAAAATTTGTCTGTTTTTAACATTTACCAATTTTTTCCTAAATTCTCTTCATCCTGTCCTCTGGATCCAAAGCAGAGCAAATTTAATTTTTTTTGTTTAATTCTCTGTGATATACTTAAGGAGAATGAAATCTTTTATTTTCTAGGTAAAATATTTCTTTTCCCTTTAAATGATCCTCAGACAGCATGAATTTAAGGTCTTCGAATCCTGATTTTTTTTCTTTTTTAGAGAATCAACTCCTTATCTAAGCCTTTACTCAATGAGTTTCTCACAGCTACCCCCTGCTGCTAAAATGCAGTTTGACAAGAGAGATACTGAAGTCTTACAAGATAGAACAGAATTTTTATCCCTTACATTAAAGCTACCTAATGAAGAAAAAAATAATTCAACTCTTGCTGTATGATCTCTAACGCTTTTAAGTACTGTGATGACTTGAGTCATTAATTATTTATCTCTCATCAAATATTTTTGTTGTTATATCTATAGTGTATTAAAAATAAACTGCACTAGAAATCAGTATATTTACTTGTTAATCCCTAAACTATCACTGAGGACTTATGTGACTTTGAAAAATTATATAGATCTTCCTTCCATACAATTTCCTCACCTGGAAAATGAGAAGAATAATATTAGCCCTACTCATTTCCTAAAGCTATTGTGAGGATCAAACAAAATGTTTGCAAATACTTTCATAGAATCATAAGATTTAGAAATAGAAGGAACCTCAGAGTTAATTTAATACAAACTCTTCATTTTATAGAGCATAGAAGAATTGATTCACTCAAGATCACACAAATAGAAAGTAAAGGAATAAAGGAATAAAAATATGCACAAAATCAAGCTATCTTAATATGAACTTATATTTATTATTTTACATAGACCCAAATCTTGACGTAGCAATTGCACTTTGCTGTAGAAAAATGTATTTTAAATGTCTAATTCACTAGCTTTAGAGTATATTTTTTGTTTCAAATATCTTTTTTTTTTGTTTAAATGTCTAATCATTGTATGTAACTTGATTCAGTAAGTTCATGCAATGGAAGTATTGGCAAATGGAATAAAGCAATATATACTCATTTTGAATAAAGATCAGAACATGCATTAGGACAATAAATGTTGAAAGAACTATAGACATAATATGTGACAATGGAACTAATTGCTTAATAGCATTTAAAAGAGTGACCTTTTTATGTAATATACTCAATTCTTTTCTTTCCTATCATGAATTCCAGTAGTTATTTAAACAAAGTTAGATATAAAATAAAATATAAATGAAAACAAGAAAAATGGTCAGAAATGGTGCTTTTTTTAAATCTCAAAATCTAAGAAAAAGGAAATAGGGCAAGGAGAACTCAAGTGTGCTAATATGAGAGACATGGAGAAAAATATAATTTGAATAAAAATTTTAAAAGACAAGGGAAATACTAAGTTGGAGGAGATTATATTCTCATATTGGGTGTCAGCACATATAAGGGAATCATATCCTTCGTGATTTGGCTAAGAAAGAGAAATAAAGAGAAACAGAGAGATAGAGAAAGAAAGACAGACAAAGGGAGATCCTGATGAAATATGAACTAGGACAAATTAAGGCCAAGATAGATGGTCAGGTATATAAAGCGTAATGTGGGTCCTGAAGCTAGATATAATCAACACAATGCATGATGACAGTGGTTGATCTACAGATCAGATCGACATCACTCTACGATAATGGTTTTATAAAGCTAAATAAATGGATTAATACACTGAAGAGCTCATATCAGAAAGAAACAGATACAGAAGTTGGTAAGGAAATGCACAGAGATATTGGTCACATAGGGAAGAATCAGTAAAGAATCTCTTTAAAAAATAAGAATCTTTTCTTTTGATAGTTAACACTGGGCAGATAAAAATTAGACAACATTTTTATACATGATTGCAAATAACTCTTTCTTGGAGGAAGATGGAAGATAGGAGACATGGTTCAGATCAGCTTGGGAGTGAGGCCCTTGCAAGAATGTATGGGAGGAGATGCTCCTCTTTCTCCTACTCTATTCCCCAATAGTACCTCTCAATGACATATCAGAAAAAGAATTTAAGAGAGTTTGAGACACATTTGAGGGAGCAGAGACAAAAACACTAGATAGTTGCTAAAAGGCAATCATCCTAGGGAGATAATAGTTTTAAGTAAAAGGAGTCTTGGCAGCATAGATTATAGTCAACTATGATCTTAAGAAAGACTTAGACCTGCCAATTGACAGTCAAGCTGTGAAAAGGAGCAGGTCTTGGTAATCAAGCTGAGTATCCTATGAAGCATCCAAGGGACTGAACATGAGGATTTTTTCAGATAGAAATGGCTTCTAGGAGAAACACAGTACTAAAAATTGTAAATTACTTTATGATGTTTGGATCCTACATCTTTTTTGCTTCATATCAATATACTGTAATTTTGAGCCCACTCTCCCTAGAATTGCTTTAGATATTTGGAAAAAAAATTTAAATCAGCTTTATGAAAAGAATTTTTTTTCATGCTGCTATTCTAACTATGGTATCTTAGTATGTATCTTTGCTGAAAGCTAATTATATCTACAAAATGTTAATGGGGAGTAAATTACTAGGGGATCATGAACTATAATTTTAGGAGTACAGGGCACATTATTATCCTATAACTTCAGGTGACAGCCAGCCTATTGGGACTTAACCCATTAATGTTAGTGGAAATTAGGGAATTAGTTCAGTGAGAGTGTTATATATAAATGTTTTCATTGTATGTTGCATGTATACTATAACAAAACTGTAAACAATTTTCACCAGTGATATATAAAGTCTTTATGTCGCCTTTTGTCAATGGTTTCCTCATCTCAATGCCACAAAATTATTTTTGTCATAAGTTCAGAACAGTCATTAAAAACAGCTATATTAATAAGTAAAGACAGAATGAAATAAAACATGAAATCAAAGCACTTCTAAGTTTTGAAGAGTTAAAAATGAAGATCTGAAGTTACTGACATAATTCATGTAACACCAGCTCCAGAAGTTATGCCTACCGATGATATTAATAAGAACAATGTGTCAAAAGGATTCCAAAAAGGAGAGTGGCATTTTTAGAGTAAAACTTAGGGAAAACACTTTTTGTAATTGATGACATAAATCCAAATAACATACAAATTATACTCCAAAAGAGTAATTAAAAACACTAGTATCTGATATAAGCATTAGGGATGAATGCGATTTTCCATAGCACTTGACAATGTATTTTTAAAAAATACATTTCAAGATCTATACACAACTGTATAAGCAGCAGTTGTTGCTACAAGAACCATCAGATGAAAATTAGTCTTGTTCTGAAAGAGAAGTTATATCTCTTTGATAGAAGCAGCTCAGGAGTCCTGCAGAAGATCTTCAGAGATAATCAGAGATTACAACAATGTGTACCTTTTAGAAAAGTCTATTGTTGTTTTTCTCAAAGGCAAGGAAAAAAGGTAGAAATTGAAAGTCAGTCAAAAGGTAAAGTTAATTATGAGTCAAAACAACTATAAAATATAAAATAAGCAACTTAAAATCTATCACAAATTTTAATAAAAATTCTCAAGAAGAAAACAGAGCATGAAAATCACCCTCCAAAGAAGGTGAATTAAAAAAAAATTCTTATTACCTTTAAGGATTTTAGAATCTTGATTAAGTAAAAATTAAAAAATCTAAAAACTTGTGCATCACTATCATAATGAATAATAGAATATTCAAATCAAAAGAAGTTACTAAAACTCTGAAACACTAGAAAGTTGTAGGGCTGGATAAAATTCATAATTATTGACTCAATTTCTTAGTGGCAAATTGTGTATAACGATACACATATTATGTATGTGTGTTGCCTGAGAACCAAAATTTTTATGTAATGCAAAACAATTCCTTAGACTAAGTTCTGCATTCATGGATTATTCATTTACTACAGATATATAGAATGGATGGACCATATATAGAGTATTAGTATTTATGTTTATATGGAAAAGTGATAATCAATTGCAAAAGATAATTGACAGACATTCTTAGAGAACATGAATAATTGATTCAAAACCTACCAAAAAAGCTTGAAAACATACAAAGTAACAATAAAGTATGACAATAGGTACACATATATTTATTTGTCAAGTATAGCTAGAAAGTGTTTACTTCTGGGGGAGGACTATGATATGAGCTTGGCCTACATTTTTTTTATGAAGAAGAGTTGAAAAAATGCATGATTTATATAGATGTGTTTCTCAAAAAGTTTTATGTTTTGTAATATTTATCAGTTTTATAATGTTGATTCAGAACAATTTCATTGCTGCAAGAAATTATTGAAAGGTGACTCTGTGATATAGACTTAGGGATTGATGTATATTATTGAAAGAAACCATAGAAACCAAGTAGCAAAACACTGATGGTTATAAAAAATTAGGAACTATAGAATATCTAATAAGAAATGACCTTGTACCAAGACTTATTCATCAGAATCACTGTCTTCCTTGGACTAACAGACAAATCTTCATGTAGCAGATTCAGGTGTGAGACAACCTGGGGACCTGTGCTACAACTTGTTTATTTTCATAATTCTCATAATTTCAACTTATTGGGTGCCCAGGATTGCCTGGACTTAACAAACTTCCATAAAATGTTTTAATTATTTTATTCCATAAATAATGTTTTCAGGAGATGTCACTTTACCAAATCCCCATAGTCTTCAGACTACATGGAATGAATATATTTCATGATATATGGACCACACAGAAGAAATCAAATCATGTGGCAACATGTTAAATTATTCAATGTTTGCTCGTGGCCACAATAAGTTATGCCATAAATACTTTGAGTGAATATACATAGGAGATATATATTTATTTGCTGTTGTTTTTCACTTGTCTTCAGTTGTGCCTGACTTTTCCTGACCTCATTTTTTTTGTTTTGTTTTTTTGGCAAACATACTAGAGTGCTTTTCCATTCCCTTCCCCAGTTCATTTTATACATGAGGAAGTAGGACAAATAGAGGTTAAGTAACTTTTCCAGATTCACAGTTATTAAATACTTGAAGTTGGATTTAAATTCAGGAAGATAATCCTCCTTATTCCAAATCTTATACTCTATCCACTGCATGACTTACCTGCCATATGTTTAATTACTTTTATTCAACTATAGATATCAGTTATTTTATCAGTTTATTAAATAGTTAATATTAAATATGAACTATCAATTTATCTAGGAACATTTCTATCTGGCTCTCTCTAAAAAGGATAAAAAGAATGGTATAATAATGAAGATAGAAAAGTCTTAAAGTTATAATGGCTAAAAAACAAAAAAAATATCTCATCATTAGAGATGATAAGATAGGAATTCAACTTTAAATCCCATATCTTTTCAGGGTTCTCATTTGGCATTTCTATGAGAATATAAATTGCCATGTATGATCATAGAATGGTGCAGGGATTTTAATCACATGGATTGCCTACTTTAATCAAAAGTATAGTCTTATTATAATTATGATACTATATTCAATTCAAGTCAACTAATATTTACTAAGTACCTATTATGTGCCAGATACTATACTAAACACCAGATAGGTGACTTTCATTTACTGTTGAAAGTTTGCAAAAATTTTGGCAACATTTTCTGATTAAGCAAATGAAAAAATCGACCTTGACACAGCTCACTAAATCTCAAGTTTTTTATCTTTTATTTCTCTTGAGTAGTTTATTTATTTAGGGTAAAAAAAAGACAAATTCTATGAGGAGAAAGAATTGTTATGGAATCCTTTCTAGTTTCACAGAGCTATGACATTGTGTTGTCCATAGTTCTGAACTGATATCAATTCTGATATGGTGCTGCTATGTGTGTCATCATAAACACTCTGTTCAGGTGCCACAGAAGACCCAGCATATTGGAAATTCCTTACCTTGCAGCCAGAGGAGCACTTCAGACACCCAGGAAAAAGTGGCCATTACCTACTGGTGGTATGCCCAAAATGGTCATTACTAAGAACTCAGAGGATCATTTCGGGGCCATTACAGTTAAGGTCAGCTACCTGACTCTGCTCCCCATTACTTTCACTTTTTTTAAACCTGCACTTTAGTGCTACACTAAGGCCCATTTTCCTCTCTAAGGATCCATTAGTGCTTTTCATTGAGAGCTCTTCCCTTTTCTAGAAATAAGGTTTTTAGATTATCTGCCTTGGGCCTCCCTCTTTCCCTCAAGTAAAATCACTGCAGTTCCTATATCATGGAGTTATAAATTTAAAGACAGAAGGAAACTTAGAGGTCTTCTAGTCCATACTCTTCATTTTATAGAAGTTATCTACCCTTTTTACAAAACTACTTTCAAATTGTTTCATTCTGGTTTTTTTTTTAATGCAAGCAATAAAAATGTTATCCTGAATATAAGGAAAATTATATATATTCATAATATCTTATATGTGGACCCCTGCTTTTGCTGAAGTCTCAATGGGCATGAACATTATCTTCTTTGTGACACTTAACAGATGTGAACATGAGATCAACAAACGAGCTATTTTTGTGTGTTTTAGTTTCACAGGAAATGTCTTGGTGATTAGTTTCTGTAAAACTTACAAACTTTTGATATCATACCTTAAAGAGAGCAACAAATTTCATTTTAAAGTACTAACCATGTTTCACCTTGATGATCACTGCATACCTATGACCACAATGTTCTATTTTCTCACTGTTTGAAATGCAAAATGGAAAGATCATTAGCCAACTTTTCCTGGGTACCTCATTTATTCACTTTTTCTTTCTGAAGTAAATGAAGTGTTTTGAAATTTAAAAAGAATAATTAAGGGCCATGCTGTAGTGCTCTAAGATCATGAGAGGATAATTTAATCAACCACTGCATTGGCACTCTTTGGAACATGGCATACTTTGCAAACCTCTGAAAACCATGTTCATTTGTTTTTATGCCTTCATTGACAGTGAGATGTTTGAGGGTTTAATCCATTTAATAACCTGTCAATAATCCTTCCATGGCCTGAGATAGTTTAAAATCTCAGGGGAAGCCTGTTAGGACAGGAGGAAATTATGCCTCTCTTAGAAAAATAAACAAACAAACAAAAAAGAAAAAAAACTCATCTAAATCTTCTCCTAGAAACACTTTGCAGGTCTGCTTTAAATATTTAGCTATTTTGTTAGGTAATAAGAGTATTACTGCTCTAATCTCTACTGTGATTTAGAAAGGAGTAAAGAAGTAGTGATCTGTTTACAGTACATATTAACTAAATGGATGCATTTACATAATACCTCTTTAGGGATGGACTACAATACATTATTCAGAAGTTTCTATATGGGCAACCTTACCAATATTTTAGACTGCATGACACCAGGGTCTTTAAGTTTATTAGATTAGCAGGGCAATATTTTTTTCTGATTAAAAAATCCCATTAACACTGAGACAACTTCTGAGAAACACATCACTTTATAGCGATATAAAGAGTAAATATTCTCATTTAACAGTCAAATTGGTATTTTTATGAAAAGGTACAGAAAAAGAAAATAGCATATACTTTAGTGATGTTGAAAGTACTTTAATTGCATCCTGTACTTTAAGTTTGTTTGTTTTTCAGAGGATGAAAATTCACTTTTCTCAACCCCCGGGGCCTCTGAATTTAGACTATTTAAGAAGCCAGCAGCATTATAGTTAATACTCTGGCCATAGTGATTCAGTGATTCAAGCAATACGATGCCTTCCTTGACCCTCTCAACCCATTTTAAGATGGTACTAATGAAGTTATGGAAGCTGAAGAGTTGAGCTTAATTTTTGTCTAAATTAATATTCACTTTAAAGTTCATTACAATAAAGTTTTTGAAGATTCCTTAAAATAACAAAACATCTTAAAATAATTTATTCATACATATACGTAGAAAGATGCATACATCCACATTCATTTATATATATATATATATATATTCGAAAATGTATGTATATATATCCCCAATTATATGACTACAGTACAAATACACATGTGTATTTCATGTACATACATGTGCACATGCACAGAAACATGTCTATATATAATAAAATAATATACACACAAAAATACATATACCCATTTGTATATGACCACAAACAGTGTTTTTGTTAATATCTGAAACTTCTAGAGATCAGAAACAGCCCCCCAACAAACAAGTGCTCTGCAGAGAGTCATTTAGGGACACAGATATTAAGTGACTAGCTCAGTCTCACACCTATCATGTGTCAGAAGCAGAATTGTAACTCAAGTCTAATTATTTCTAAGGTCAGGTTTTTTATTACAAATATATGTGTTGCTTAACCCACAAAAATGTTCCTTTGTTTATATTTTTTTGTTGTATTCAACTATTAGGGGTGTTTTACCTAGCCTTAAGGGATACCTTTTTCTCTGATCATAAGCTTTAGCTCATCAAGTATTTTATACACAGAGGGAAAACATCCCAAGATTCCTTCCCCACTGATCTAATTATCCCTCCTGTGCTTAATCTCTGCATAATTTCTTCATGCTCAAATCAATCAAGTTTAAAAATGTACCCCACCCTAGGGGGAACAAGACAATTATATAATTTACTCTTCACTCTCCATTATCAATTTTTCTGTCTATTGTGGAAGCTCCCCTCTGCTTCAACATCTCCTTTGACTTCACCCTAGATTCAAATAAAGGAAAAAACAGGCAAAGAAAGTGACAAGGTATCTGTCTGATGAAAGAAATTACCAAAGAGAGCTATTCCTGTGGGCTCCAGAGGCAGGCTTAGAAGATAGTGCTGACTCTACAAGCTGTGCAAATGTCTGCAAGAAGGTGCTAATTTTCTGGGTTTCAGCTAGACACACATATCCCTTGCCATAAATAGAGAACCAGACAAGATAGACAGTATAGGAATAGCAAAAAAGTACCAAAAATTCATAGAAAGGCACATATTTATGTTTAAGCAAAATATGTGCATTTGGGCACATATATACATACATGCATGCATACACAAGTTTTAAAATGTATATATTTATGTATGTTTGGAAAACTGCCAATCGTAATCACTTACTTTCCTAATATACATATTTATGCTTGTGTATATATAAAAATAAATTCATCAGTTTTTATACAACTATGTTTATGTGTAATAAATCTGGGGATATATACATTAAGTAACTGAGTGAATAAACTCCAGAATGGTGGATCTTATATTTAAATATGACTTCAATCAATTGGGAATATTTAATGCTTAGCTTTTAAGTTTTGGTGAATTTTATTTGAAGGAACTGTTTGAGGAAATATAATCTAACTCACAGCATCTGGAAAAAAAAATCCAAACCATACAGGAAAAAATAAGATGGTGATAATGAGACTAACAATAAAGTGTAAGGCATATTTTGGTCTTATGTCACTGAGCATTATCCTCCCTCCACAGATACTGAGAAGGTAATAGTGTCTTCTTACACATGCCACTAACCTTTAAGAACCTTTAAGAAACTCTATATTTTCCCTTACCATCTGGCTACTCAAGTCTTTTTTTTTTTTTTAACAGACATTCTGAAAATCTAAGCAGTGGCAATTTTCATCCAAAATCTGATGGGAGGCAAACTTGTTTCTTGCCTCATAAATGATAGTGTTATCCATCTCTGTTACAATCAATAACAGCACTGGAGTTCTAACATTAACTTATCATTCTGTTTCATTAGTATCCATCAGTGAGAGGACATTGTAATTGGCTCAAGACAGATGTTTGAAATCTGACTAAAGATCAGAATGTTTAGGGTGAGAAAAGGAACATCTCAATTATTTAAAAAGATCATCATTCTCAAGAGTACTTAAGGGTTTGCATTTCCAAATGTAATTTCTTCCTAAATTCTACAAACAACATTAAATTATTTAAAAATCATTGCTTTTCTTCTTGAGTATAATGTTCTTCTGTACTAATTTATAGGGATCTCTGTAGTTTGGAATGGACATTTTAATGGACATGTCTGTTTCCCTAATGAAATAAAAGAAGATTTAATAAAATTTGAATAATCTTTGTCATGGAGGAAAAATATCAGAATGAACTCTATCTGGAATGACATAAGAAAGGAAATGACATGATGTCAGAAAGCAGAGAAAAGTAAGGAAGAAAAATGAGTTAATAGAACAATAAACAAGAATTTTAGCCTAGCTTTTCTGTTTAAAATGTGCATCACATTTTAAGTGCATCACAGTTAAGATGGTATAAAATTTTAAAATAAGTAATTTAGTAGCTTGCTCAATTAAAATAAATATTACATTTTCATTTTGATAGTACTTTTATCATTCAGCATAGAAACTAGTTTCTGATTATTCATTTCTTTTGGAGGGGTAGGAAGATCAATAATTTCAATCTCTCAGGTGATTCCAGATAAGGAAATTTAATCTACTAATGCATGCAGTCCTGTAACTTTTCTCGAAATTACTGGAAATTAGAAAATACTGGGACAGAGGATAAGAGAGGAGTTATTCACTGAGAATTTAAATGATTTACCAAGTGGCACAAAGGTAGAATGTGCTGGATATGGGACTTTATCAAAGGTTTTCTTGGCTCCAAAGTCACCTCTTTATCCCTTACTTCAGTGGTTGACTTCAATATTCTGGAGGCCAAGAAATTTTTTAAAAGCATTTTGATATTTCAGTTTCCATATAAATTATTTACTTTACAATCCCAATATTATATGCATAGATAAATAATATTCTGAGAAAGGGTCAATATACCATACTGGACTGCAAGAGGTCCCCTAGCAAAAAATAATAAAGAACACCTTTTAACATGATCAGGCCTATTAAAAACCAATTAAAAAGAATAATTGTTAAATCAGAAAGCTTCTAATTGATATTCCTTCTCTTCCCACTTTGCCCAACTGTCAGACTTACTTTCCAGCTGCTTCTTCCCAAGCAGGTTCTTCCTAGTTTCCCAAGTTTTGTGTCTTCTTTCCTGATTGTGCTGTTGTTGAGTTGGCCAGGGGGAAGTGTTAGAATTATATGTACTAATTTTTATACTTTGCTGGGGGAAGGAATTAGGAGCACACAGATATTAAAGGTTTGGCAAGGGAGTAGCTTTATGAAGATAAAAACCTCTCAGTGGCAAGGGCAAGTTTAACTTGAGATACCATAAAACTTCTGTATTGATGAAGAACTGTTCCTCCCAGGAAGTTAAATGATTTGGGGCTACTTGGCTAGGGAGGAAGTATATCTCATTATGATGTTGTCAGCACCCTAGGGGCAAGGCCTAATTATGTCCCATTGGTGATTATGGGATTGTTCAAAAACAAGTGTCCATGGTGTCTTCCATCATGATTATTTGGGAATGGATTCATGCTATTTGTCCTTGATTTTAAAATTGCAAATGATGACTTTGACATTGATTGTTAAGAAACTCCACTCTAGAAAATGAACTAGACTTTATCTTACCTAGTTCTCGATTTGGATAACCTTAAAAAATTGTGTCTTCAAGCAAATTATCAATAGTCTTACACCTAATCTTACCTGTAATATTTCTGGCTTCATGTTTAAGCCCAAGGCTCCAGAAATGGTGACAACATTCATCACAGAGTCTGGCACATAATAGGTATATAAAATGGTAGGAAATTGATTACTCCATTGTGCAATAATGGGAGAAAATGACAAGAAATGATATAAGGAGAAGGTAGAAGAGGGATTTTGCAATACCACCACATGAGTAAAATATTTCTTATCTCTACTTTTCACATTATCCCCAAGTCCCTCAGGATTTCTCCTCTACTAACTTTCTCTTTCCCACCTCCCACCCTCTAATAAAAAACAAACATATAATTGCCTTTTTCTACCACTATATATATTAATATATATGCATATATGTTTGTGTGTATAAACAATAAAAACCTATGAGTACCTACTTAGCAATAATGATGGCTTAAAAATAGTTACCTAAATTGAGTTACTCATCTAGTCTCATAATAATCATACTACTCAAACGTTATTTTATGGAGGTAGAAAAAATAACAAAATTCATCTTGAAGAACAGAAGACCTAGAAGATGAAGTAAATTATTTTTTTAAAAACATGAAGGAAGGTGACTTAGCTATATTAGATATCAAACTATATTATAAAGTGGCAACCATCAAAACAATCTGGTACTGGCTAAGAATTAAAGTGTTGAACCAATGGAATAAATAAGGCACTCAATATACAATGGTAACTGATCAAAGTAACCTAATGTTTAACAAACCCAAATATTGATGTTTTGGAAAAAAGAACTCATTATTTTACAAAAAAAACTATTTTCAAAATTGGATAACAGTAAGTCATAGATCAATATCTCAAGCCATATACCAAGGTAAGTTTAAAATGGATAAATGTGCAAACTGCATTATATTACCTGTCTTCTTGGGTAAGGGAGATAAGTGAAAAAGAAAGAAGAGAACATGAATTGCAAAATGTCAGAAAATGAATCTTAAAAATTGTAACATCAGGCAATCTTGAAAAAATAAAAATAAAAATTCCTGGAAGTTACCAAATGTGCTTCCTGATTCCTTGGTAAGATCTTTTAAAACCCTCTTCTATCATATGTCTCACCAGAAGTCTCATAACATGATATTTCTTCTGACAAATCCTTTTCTCCTTAAGTTCAAGGTTTCTCTCAAGCACATTTTCTTCCCACCAATCCCCATGTCTGTCAAAGGATTTTTTTATTTTTCAAAGGGGGACAAGGATAACATTCATCCTATTTGCCCCACACACATTTGTAGAGATTATCCTAGGACATTGAATTTATAAAATAAAGATTCACATCTAGAAATGCTCTTATCTACAGAAACTATTTTTTAAGTGAAACATAATATATCACAGAACAAGTAAACATTGGAAGTGAATTCTGAACTTGATTCCTCTGCCTTCATAATAAAGTTTGGAGATTTCTGTAACATGAATCTGGTTCCTCTGGCTAAAGGGGCAATTTTCTTGCCATTACACTACATAGATTCTATATAAGCTATATCTTTGTAGAGAACACAGAGAGACTCACTTCAGAGAAACATGAAATTTAGTAGTTGAGGATAGCATGAGGAAATGAGATATATGTAAATTCACTTAGAAATATCTGCTATTGGATGAGTATAAGAGTTGATATGTATGTATGCAACAAAGATGAAGCTGCATATGAAAGGTATAAGAAATGTCAATATTATTATAAATTGTAGTAGTTAGTGGGGCACTAACAGAGAAGAGACAATCTATAGATAGACAAGTTTGCTGTACAAAAAAACAATACAAACTACAAACACTCATAGATAAAAAGCATTTTTCAGTCAAACAGAACTGGCACTAGATTTATAGTATTTGAGTTCATATCTTGACTCTGGAATGACTTATTTTACCACAGGTAAATCACAGCCTCCCTATTCCTCAATTTCCTAATCTATAAAATGTCAAAGTAAGACTAGATGGTCTTTGACATAACTTCTAGCTCTCTTATTGTGATCATTTTGGCCTATGTGCACCATTTACCACTAATAGCTATATGAGAAATACAGGATGGAGACTTTTTTGTCTACGAAAAAACTGTGGTTTCTAAAGGAGTTCAGTATTAATCAGGAGTATCACACAGTAGTCAAAACTGAATAAAATTGAGCTTTAATATAAAAATAAGGACCAGAGTGAGTGAAGTAATGGACCAAAAGCATTCTAGTCATATGTCATTTGGAGAAACTTGTTCCAACCTAAGTGCTACATTTTGAAAGGAATATTGATAAGCAAGAATTTATTTCTAGAACAAGTAGAATGAAGAAGAAATTCGAAACTATGTCATTTGAAGATTTCTTTTTTCCATGTCAGAAGAGTATTAAGGTCTAGATTTTTGGGGTTAAGTGACTTGCCCAGGATCACATAGGTAGGAAGAGTCTGAGGTCAGATTTCAACCGGGAACCTCACATCTCCAGGCCTGGAGATTTATGTACTGAGCCCTCTAGCTGGCCCTTCCATTTGAAGTCTAACTGAAGTGATGGGAGATGTTTAACCAGGAGAAAAAAGAAATAGAAACTTCAATAACTACAATAAATATCTGAAGGCCTGACATATAGAAGATGAATGGGATTAGTTTAGTTCTATTTAACCTGGGATGACAAAACAGTGAAAATTATACGGTATCAGATTCTGATTCATCATCAACATCATTTCACCACCAACCGCATTTACATTAAGCTTACTATGTGCCAGGACTATGCTAAGCACCTTCCAGATATTATAGCATAATAACTATTATCTTATATTCGGGGTGGGGTTGATAGTAGGTGTTACTATTATTCTCACTTTACATATGGGGAAACTGAGGCAAATAGAAGTTAAGTGATTCTCCTAGGGTCAGATGGAATTTTCCCAACATTAGGCCCAGTACTCTATTCACTGTGCCACCTAGCTACCCCAATGTGGAAGGACTTACAGACTGGGCATCAGTGATTCTTCCTGTCTCCATGATTTGCCTCATCATTTGAATAGCTACACATAATGCATTCAGTATACCTTAATTCCTTCATTTTTTTTAAAGAAATCAATCCCCAAATCAGTTGACATTTTCTTCTTATATTCTAAAACTATATTATCAGTAAGTGGCTCAATGAATAAAAAGCCAGATCTAGAGATGTAAGGTCAAAGGTACGAATCTGACCTCAGATACTTCCTAGCTGTGTGACCCTGGGAAAATCACTTAACACCAAATGTTTAGCCCTTACTTCTCTTCTGCTTTGTAAATAACATGAAATATTGATTCCAGGACAGAAGATAAGCATTGTTTAAAAAAACTACATTATCATAGACATATAAAACAAACAACTAATTTACAACTGGTTAACAAAGAATATCAGTGTTTTTTGCTGTTTCTTTAACTGGTTAAAAGCAAAAAAAAGCATATTATTTATTAAATTACATTAAACTTTTCTCTCCCATATAGTAATTTTACTCCAATATATACTAATTGCAGCTACTTACACTAATAAAATTGATCAATCAATCAAAAGTAATTTATTCAATTCCTACTCTGTTCCAGAGAGTGGACAAAGTGCTTAAATATAAGCACCCTGAACTACCTCAAGTCTCTTATGTACCAAAACAGTTCTCAGACTGCCCATTTATTATCCGTTGTTTTTGCTACTAACTTTTCCAATCAAATATTTCTTGAGTGACATCTTTCATAGTACATTTTACATAACAAAAATAATTGGTAAGAAATTATAGCCTATGTATGCCTATTATTCATCTGTTCATTGCCCTCTGAAACTATTGGAAAGTTTGGTCCTTTACCGTAATTTTTAACTAAAAAGTATTTCCTTTGTGTTAAAAAGATTTCTTTCCATGCATGAGAGAGAGAGAGAGAGAGAGAAAGAGAGAGAGAGAGAGAGAGAGAGAGATTTGGAATACTAGAAACATTGTGTAAATTCCCAAAAGAAATCCATCTATTCTCTTCCTCCTAATCAAATTCTGGGCCTTTCTTTTTCCACTTGTAGTATTAGTCTGTGGTATGTATGGTGGCAGACCAACTTATGGTCTGCCCATGCATATGTATATAATACTATGAATGATTAGTATTTTCCGTTCATTTGTTGTTTCTTTTATGGATTATAGACCAGTCTCTAACTGATTATCATCTTCTCTGATGGAGTCTAAAACAATCTGCATAATGACATCTATAAATCAGGTCATCTAGAAGACCTAATGAATCATTTATGATTTTTATTCCTTTAATATTCTGCACAGGGTGCTCTCTATAACCCTGGTGAATAACTTTGGTGACCATACAGTTCCATATTTTATGCTTTATATTGGTAGAGGACTATTAAATAAAGTTATCATTTTGATTGCAACTGTTAAAAATATTTCATGATCTTAGAAAACACATGGAAGAATTATTAGTGGGGGAGAAACTTTAATAATGTGTTTGGGCATAAAATATATATATGTATATTACTTAAATATATATTGTATTTTTAACTAATAAAAATAAAATGTGTGACCTTGATTTTCTATATTTTTCAATAAATTGTGTTTTTGTGGAGATGTAGTTCACCACAGAAAGGATGCTTTTTTCTTTTCATATTTTTATCAGCTATTCAGAATACCTTCACTGATCATTCTTTAAAAGATATAATAAAGATTAAAAATATGCCAAGTTGTTACTAATATATCAATCATAATTTCAATAATTTTATTCTATACTAGCAGTAATTATTCTAATGGTAATTGCATTCCAATCATTCATGATTTTTCCTTTTCCAAATAAATCTTGAAAATAGCTCCCTTGGAGTTTTCCAAATTTTCTTGTCTCTGGCACAGATTTTTTCCATTTATATTTGATTTGGTGCAATGATCTTCCAGACTTCAATTTCTTAGGGTTAACTTATATACACATGTGTATACACAATTATATGAATATGTGTATAATGATATAACATGTGTTGTATCATGTCATGACATGCTCTGTCATATGATGTCAAATACATACACATGCATGCACACATGTACTCTATTTACCAATGACCCCAGGAGAATTTCTGCAGGCCTGTCCCCAGCATTCCAGTTCCAAGCAGTTGATTGATCTAGAAGACATAGGTTCAGATTTTGAATCTACTAAATGCTATTCATGTGACTTTGGGCAAAATACTCTCTTTATATTTATATTTATATTTATATTTATATTTATATTTATAGGTACTTAATCTTTAAAATGAGGATGCTGGCTTAGATAATGACCTCAAAGTTCTCTTCCAACTGTAATTCAAAAATATACACATGCATATACTTGTGTATAGGAATACACATCACATACATATAGATGTAAACCTATGCACATGTTCATACATGCATACATGTGTATCTACTCCTATATATGCACACATACACGTATGTATAAATCAGCATACATAAATAAAAGCAGATCTACTTATACATATGCACCTGTGATTAGATGCACATATATGAATAATGATTGTGTCATATTTCATAGGAAAATCTGACACTGAGTCCCCATTATAAATCATACACCCACACTAACTAGCAGCTTTGGTGTGAACTAGTGACTCCCATAAAATTTTCTTCATGAATGCTGTTTTCCTTTACTTGTGCGGTAAAAGTCTCTGCTCAAAACTTAAAAACCTTAGCACCAATATTGATTTGGTTCCTCCTTGTTCTGTCAGTTGAATACTTTCTTCCAATTAAACACATAGTTTTAAATAATAGTGACTTATCTTTAAAAAATTTACTCACAAACCATGTTTTATGTTTTAGCAGGAAATGGGGCGAATAACCAAATTCTGCCTGGTCTCTATATCCCTCAGTAGTGATTTAAAATGCAGGTTTTTTTTTCCTGGAAACACCAGCCTTCCACTTCCCATTTAGAGCTTTATGGATCATTAGTTTAGCAAATATATCTATTTTCATTGTTTTGTCAAATAAGCTGTTCTCAATCCTATGCTGCTGACATGACTCTCTCATCAATCCCCATACAATTGCTTTTTTCCAATCCAGTTTCAGCAAGTTCCTCTAAGCTACTACTCATACATCCTCCTCGTGATCTCAGATTCTCAACACTTGAGACCTAGTTCTCTCCCTCTTTTCAATATGTCTCTTTCTTACTCCTTTACTAATTTATTCTACTGCCTCTTTGTAACTTCCATTCCATTTCTTAGCCCCATTCTATTTCTAAACTGACCCTCCACCTTTGAATTTTTCTTTTCAGGATTTAGTTGAAGTTTCCATTTCCTTTGAGGAGAACACATTCTTTTCAAAATTTTCCATTGGCAGCCATACCTTTCACTTCAATTTCTCTATATTCTCCTTTTTCAATAGAGATGGAGAAGGTGGTATATTCCTTGTTCCAAATAATCATTACCATATTATTCCCAAATGATCTTTCCCCATTGAAAAAGCATACATAAAATGATAGTGTGTTGCTTTCAGTACTAAACTATTAGATCAGCTTATTTGGAAAAAAAGTTATTGAAGAAGAAATATGGAATCCGTATTTGGGTGGGACCTACATGAGTGAAGTGAATTACAGCAGCAAAAGAGTAGATTTAAAGTGATTTTAAAGGGAAGATGAGTAGAATCCAATGGACTGAAATGCTTCAGGAGATGTCAGTCCAGAAATGATGGGAGATATTTAGAAATAAAATTTCAGAGGCATAAATGTAAAAAAATTAAAGGAAAAATGAGATTTGCCTGAATATGGTGTTCAGGAAACTGATCAATAAACTTAATTATATTTAATCCTTATTTTCTATTTAGAAACAACATCTTTTATTCTTTCTAAGGCAGAAGAGTGGTAAGGGCTCAAATCTTGCCTCAAATACTTGCTAGCTATAGAACTCTTGGCAAGTCACTTAAGTCCATTGCCTAACCCTTACCACTCTTCTTTAAAAGAAATATTCAGGGGGCAGCTGGGTAGCTTAGTGGAGTGAGAGTCAGGCCTAGAGACAGGAGGTCCTAGGTTCAAACCCGGCCTCAGCCACTTCCAAGCTGTGTGACCCTGGGCAAGTCACTTGACCCCTATTGCCCACCCTTACCAATCTTCCACCTATGAGACAATACACTGAAGTACAAGGGTTTAAAAAAAAACAAATATTCAGGGAATGAAAACAAGTATAGGTAACAGAAAATGAATATAAGAATGAGACACAATTTCATTAAAATTTTGCCATGAAAATTAATATTTAAAATTAGATGAGACCAGCAAGGGAAGCTAAGGTCAATGCAAAGAACTTCTGACATTTTATTAGGAGAAAAAAGGAAGACTGAGGAAGGAATATTAAAATATTTGGTTGACATGAAAATAGAATGAAAGTAGAGCTGTTCAATTCTTAATGTCTTTCTCTTTTCCCTATAAAGGAAAATCCCTTTACTACAAATGAGAGGGGAAAATCTCTACAAGGGATTTGATATAAAAAGTAAGAGAAGAAATATTTCAGTAGGAATGTGAAGCCTTTGCCCTAGAAAAAACTATAACTGTGGATCCTTAAAGAAGATGCCATGCAGAGTCATTGACAGAGATATTTGAAAGACTATGGGAAATAAGGAAAAGTGATCTGGATTAGAATATGAAAAAAAGAATTAAATTGACAGACCATTGGTAGCCTAAGATTGACTTTGATTCCCAGCAACATTTAGAAGACTTGCTAAAAATCTGTCTAGAAAGGGAAGCGATGATTACAGTCAGTATAGCATAATTCCAGACTAACAACGTTTCTTTTTTTAAAATAAGAAGTCTGAAGAAAAGGTTTAACTAGATATTAGCAAAACGTTTGATATAGAATCACATTCTAGTAGAGAATGGCATTCTCTGGGTTAGACAATAATTCAATCATATATATTTAGAAATGGTTGAATGGTCAGACTTAAATTATGGTTATTTATGATATTAATTCATTAAACAACATAATTAAAATAAAGTTGTTAATATTCAGTAGTATCGTGGAAGGAGGTCTCCAATGAAGAATCAAATCTGTACATGGTTCTATTTTTCACTTTGCATTAGTTTATATAAGACTTCCTAGATTTTTCTGAAACCATCCTTGTCATCATTTCTTTTAGTGCTATAGTATTCTATGCTAATCATATACCATAACTTGTTCAATTAATTCCCTAAATAATGGCTCTCTTTTCACTTTTCAATTCTTTGCCATCACCAAAAGAACTCCTATAAGTGTTTTTGTTCAAATGGCTCAGTTGCTTGGATAAAGGCATAGATGCTATTCTCAACAAATTTATATATGACACAAATCTAGCAGAGGTAGCTGATATACAAGATGAGAGTCAAAATAAAAATTAGGGACAAATCTGATAAAATGAAATTCAATAGGGATAAATATACAATCATGCACAAAATACTACTAATAAACTACAAAATTATCATATTGTGGATATATGAGTAGAAAATGGTTATTACAAAAAGGATCCATAGGTTTTAGTGACTGCAAGCTCAAGATTAATCAGCAATTTGATTTAGAAGCCAAAAAGAATTATAATTAGGAATTTCCAGGAATAAGGATATAACAATTCCACTAAATATTGTATTTGATTCTCAGTACTACATAAGAAGGAGGAAATTTCAAAGAAGTACCTTCTATAGGAAGTCTTCTTCAATTACCCTTAATTCTAGTGCCTGCCTTTTGTATCTTATTTCCTTTTTGTCATTTATAGCACTTAATTATACATATTTTCTTGCATAGTCTCTCTTATTAAAGTGTGATCTCCTTAAGAGCTAGGATGTTCTTTTGACTTACATTACATCCATAGTGTTTAGCAAAGTGCCTGGCATATTAGAGATGCTTAGTAAACATTAATTGACTCACTAAGTCACTGAATGTATAGAGGAAGACAACCAGAATGATGACAGGCCTTATGTTCATCATATATGAGGGTCAGTTGAAGGCACTAGGTGTATTTATCCTGGAGAAATGAAGACTAAGGATTCTGTGTCCAAAAAAGAATGAGACTTTTTTTTTTTAAATCACATAGAGCAAAACTATGTTCAACGTGTAGAAAAACTATTCAAAAGGAATATTTATTTTCTGGAACTATTCCTCCTCCTGTTAAGTCTTCAATCAGAGGTTAGTTGGCCATTTGTCAATATTCCATATTGTAGATGAATGAGTTAGACTAGGAGACCATTGGAGTCCCTTAAAGTTCTCAAAAAGCACTGCTGTAAACTACCCCTAGAAAATAAGAACTATGCTCAATGGGTTATAAAATTGTGCATAACCTTTGAACCAACAATACTACTAATAGGTCTGTGTCCCAAAGATATCAAAGAGAGAAAAAACATATATTTGTTTATATGCATATATGCACTTTTTGGTGGCAAAAAATTTAAGATTAAGAAATTGAGAGCTTCCAGTTAAGATGGCGGCAAAGTAAATAGAACCTGCTTAACCTCTCCTAACCAAAGCATACAGGACTCCTCAAGGGGACATAAAAACAAATCCAGACAAACGAAGGGACCCCACAAGAGGGTGCAGCATTGAAGGTACCTGGAATCGGGGCATTTCCACAATATAAAGGAGGGAAACAGCTCTCACTAAAAGGCAAGAGGAAGAAGCACCTCCAAAACCCCCACACCACATACAGCCCAGAGGCCAACGCACAAGAGTGAAAGTAGGATTGAGGCACCCAGTAAGTCACTGGTGGCTCCAAGGCATGTTCCTGAGAGCAGCAAGACTTAGGACACCAAGTGGCTAAAGAATGCGCATGGACTTTCCTGAGCCCTGGAGCTGGTGAAGACATTGCCCTAGGCACGGACAAGGATCTTGAGCCCAGGCTTGGACCTCGAGTGGAGACCCTGTGCAGATGGGAACTCAGCTGTGGAAGCATCGCCCTGAGACTGCTGTAGGAGCCTCGGGCAGAGGGGCAGACCAGGGATGACCAGGAGTCTTGACCGGAGAACAAGGAGATCTGAGCCCTCAGGAGCCTAGAAAGCGCAGATAGACCCTGAGTGTGAAGACAAAGCTGAGAAGGGGCAGGGCTAACAATGGTAAGCCAAGAACCCCAGAAGAGAAAGATTATCAATAAGAACTCTGGAACACTGGACAACTTTTACACAGAGAAAATCCAGACAATAGAGGAGGACAAACAAGTAATCATATCCAAACCTTCCCAAAACAATGAAAACTGGTCACAGGCTATTGGAGAGTTCAAAATGGAGATGTTGAGGAAGATGGAAGAGATCTGGCAAGAAAATAACAGTTTAAAAGGCAGAATTTTGCAATTGGAAAGTGAGGCTAAGAAATCAAATGAAGTGATAAGCAAATTGAATACCAAAAATGACCAGATTGAAAAGGAAAACCAGTCCCTAAAGGTAGAATTGAGCAATTAGAAGCCAATGATCTCTGAAGACAACAAGAACAAATAAAACAAAGTCAAAAGACTGATAAAATAGAAGGAAACATGAAATGTCTCAATGAGAAAGTGACATACCAAGAAAACCAGTCTAGAAGAGAAAATTTGAGAGTCATTGGTCTTCCAGAAAAACAGAAATTAATAGAAACTTGGACTCCATACTTAAAGAAATTATTCATCAAAATTGCCCTGAAGTTCTACAACAAGAGGGCAATATAGACATTGAAAGGATCCATAGATCACCCTCTACACTGGACCCAGAAAAGTCAACACCCAGGAATATAATAGCCAAATTCAAGAGCCTTCAAGTAAAAGAAAAAATCTTACAAGAAACCAGAAAAAGATAATTCAAATATCAAGGAGTACCAATCAGGATCACACAGGATCTGGCAGCCTCCACGCTAAAAGACCGCAAGGCTTGGAATATGATATTCAGAACGGCAGTAGAGCTGGGCCTTCAGCCACGGATCAACTACCCATCAAAACTGACTATATACTTCCAGGGGAAATTATGGGCATTCAACAGAATTGAAGATTTCCAAGTATTTGCAAAAAAAAGAGACCAGGACTAAATGGAAAGTTTGATATCCAACCACAAAAATCAAGAGAAACATGAAAAGGTAAATAAGAAACAGAGGGGAAAGAAAGAAAACTCATAATTTTTTAAATTTGACTCTTTAAGGGCTTAAATAAGATCTAATTATCTGTATTCCTGTGTGGAGAAATGCTATGTATAATTCTCTGTAGTGAACTCTATTCACTATTATAGCAATCAGAAGAATAATTCATAGGGAGAGGACAGAATACTAAATGGTCTGAGATGACATGAGGGGTGGGAAAGAGGGGGGGGATAGTAGGGGACACCAAGTTAAATTTTAGTGAATAAAAAAATAGGACATTCTATTATACACAAAGAGGGCATGGGAAGGGGAGGGATAAATACTATTATAAGAAGGCGAGGAAGAGAGCATTAAGAAGTAATATTTAAACCTTATTCTCAGTGTAATCAACCCAGAGAGGGAAGAGTAGCTATATTATCCATTGGGATAAAAAAAAAACTCTATTTAACCCTACTGAGAAAGTCAGAAGACATAAACCAAAGGGAACAGGGGAGTGGGGAGGTGAAAAAAGGGAGGGGAGAAGAAAAGGGAAGGAATTCGTTAGGCCTTTAAAAATAAAAAGAGTGGAATAACAAGGGAGGGGCATAGAAAGGGAAGTTAATCAAGGGAGGGGATAAGGGATACTGTCTCAAAGCAAACCACTGGTTTAAAAGAAAATAGTGTAAGAAGAAGGAGTGGGACTAGGGAAGGATACAAAAATGTCAGTGAATGTACAACTGATAATTGTAACTCTGAATGTGAATGGGATGAACTCGCTCACAAAATGGAAGCAAATAGCAGAGTGGATCAGAAACCAAAATCCTACCATATGTTGTCTACAAGAAACACATATGAGGCGGGTAGATATACACAAGTTTAAGGTTAAGGGCTTGAGCAAAATCTTTTCAGCATCAAATGAGAAAAAGAAGGCAGGAGTGGCTATTATGATTTCTAACAAAGCCAAAGTAAAAATAGAAATGATTAAAAAAGACAGGGAAGGTCATTACATCCTGATTAAAGGCAGTATAAACAATGAGGAAATAACACTGCTCAATATATATGCGCCAAGTGGTATAGCATCCAAATTCATAAAGGAGAAACTGGCAGAGCTCAAGAAGGAAATAGACACTAAAACCAAACTAGTGTGAGATCTAAATATTCCTCTTTCAGATCTAGATAAATCAAACCAAAAAATAAATAAGAAACAGCTAAGAGAGGTGAATGAAGTCCTAGAAAAATTAGATTTAATGGATATGTGGAGAAAAATAAATAGGGACAAAAAGGAATACACCTTCTCTTCAGCTGCACATGGTACATTCACAAAGATTGACCATGTAATAGGGCATAGAATCATGGCAAACAAATGTAAAAGAGCAGAAATAATAAATGTAACCTTCTCAGATCATAATGCAATAAAAATATTAATTAGTAAGGGCACCTGGACAGGTAAATCAAAAACCAATTAGAAATTAAACAATATGATTCTGCAAAACCAATTTGTCAAAGAAGAAATCATAGAAACAATCAACAATTTCATTGAAGAGAATGACAATGATGAGACATCCTACCAAACTCTGTGGGATGCAGCCAAGGCAGTACTCAGGGGGAAATTTATATCCTTCAGTGCATATATTAACAAATTAAGGAGGGCAGAGATTAATGAATTGGGCATACAACTCAAAAAATTAGAAAGCGAGCAAAATAAAAACCCCCAGATGAAAACTAAATTAGAAATACTAAAAATTAAGGGAGAAATTAATAAAATTGCAAGTATAAGAACTATTGAATTAATAAATAAGACTAGAAGTATTTTGAAAAAATAGATAAAATAGACAAAGTACTAGTCAATCTAATAAAAAAAGGAAAGAAGAAAACCAAATAGTATTAAAGATGAAAAGTGAGACCTCACCTCTAATGAAGGGGAAATTAAGGCAATCATTAAAAACTATTTTGGCAAATTATATGGCAATAAATATAACAATTTAGGAGATATGGACGAATATTTACAAAAATATAAACTGCCTAGATTAACAGCAGAAGAAATAGAATACCTAAATAATCCTGTATCAGAAATAGAAATTGAACAAGCCATCAAAAAACTCCCTATGAAAAAATCACCAGGACCTGATGGATTCACAAGTGAATGCTATCAGACATTCAAAGAGCAACTAATCCCAATACTACACAAATCATTTGATATGATAAGCAAAGAAGGAGTCCTACCAAATTCCTTTTATGACACAAATATGGTACTGATTCCAAAGCCAGGTAGACCAAAAACAGAAAGAAAACTACAGACCAATCTTCCTAATGAACATAGATGCACAAATCTTAAATAGAATATTAGCAAAGAGACTCCAGCAAGTAATTAAGAAGATCATCCACCATGATCAGGTGGGATTTATACCAGGAATGCAAGGTTGGTTCAACATTAGGAAAACCATCCACATAATTGACCATATCAACAGTCTAACAAACAAAAATCACATGATTATCTCAATAGATGCTGAAAAAGCCTTTGACAAAATATAGCATCCATTCCAATTGAAAACATTGAAAAGTATAGGAATAGAAGGACCTCTCCTAAAAATAATAAACAGTATATACCTAAAACTATCAACAAGCATCATATGCAATGGGGATAAATTAGAAGACTTCCCAATAAGATCAGGAGTTAAAACAAGGATGCCCATTATCACCTCTAATATTTAACATTGTACTAGAAACACTAGCAAAAGCAATTAGAGAAGAAAAAGAAATTGAAGGTATCAAAACAGGCAATTAGAATACTAAGCTATCACTCTTTGCAGATGATATGATGGTGTACTTAAAAAATCCTAGAGAATCAACTAAGAAACTGGTAGAAATAATCAACAACTTCAGCAAAGTTGCAGGATACAAAATAAATGCACATAAATCATCAGCATTTCTATATATTTCCAACATATCACAGCAGCAAGAGGTAGAAAGAGAAACACCATTTAAAATCACCCTAGACAATATAAAATACTTGGGAATCTATCTACCAAAACAAACACAGCAATTATACGAAAACAACTACAAAACACTTTCTAAACAAATAAAACTGGATCTCAACAATTGGAAAGCCGTTAATTTTTCAAGGGTAGGACAAGCTATCATAATAAAAATGACCATCCTACTCAAATTAATATACCTATTTAGCGCCATACCTATCAAATTACCAAAAAACTTCTTTACTGAATTAGAAAAAACTATAACAAATTTCATTTGGAATAACAAAAGATCAAGAATATCAAGGGAAATAATGAAAAAAAAATGTGAAGGAAGGGGGCCTAGCAGTACCAGATATTAAACTATACTATAAAGCAGCAGTCATCAAAACAATATGGTACTGGCTAAGAGATAGAAGGGATGATCAGTGGAATAGACTTGGGGTTAATGACATCAGTAAGACAGTATATGATAAACCCAAAGAGCCCAACTTTTGGGACATGAATCCACTATTTGACAAAAACTGCTGGGAAATTTGGAAAACAATATGGGAGAGAATCTTACACCCTACACCAAGATAAATTCAGAATGGGTGAACGACTTGAATATAAAAAGGGAAACCAAAAACAAGTTAAGTGAACACAGAATAGTATACTTGTCAGATCTCTGGGAAAGGAAAGATTTTAAAACCAAGCAAGAGTTAGAGAAAATTTCAAAATGTAAATTAAATGGTTTTGATTATAATAAGCTAAAAAGCTTTTGTACAAACAAAAACAATGTAGTCAAAATCAGATGGGAAACAACAAATTGGGAAAAAAATCTTTATAACAAAAAACTGACAGGGGTCTAATTACTCAAATATACAAGGAGTTAAATCAATTGTATAAAAAATCAAGCCATTCCCCAATTGATAAATGGGCAAGAGACATGAATAGGCAATTTTCAGGTAAAGAAATCAAAACTATCAATAAGCACATGAGAAAGTGTTCTAAATCTCTAATAATTTGAGAAATGCAAATCCAAACAACTCTGAGGTATCACCTCACATCTAGCAGATTGGCTAAAATGAAAGAAGGGGAGAGTAATGAATGCTGGAGGGGATGTGGCAAAAATGGGGCATTAATGCATTGCTGGTGGAGTTGTGAACTGATCCAGCCATTCTGGCTGGCAATTTGGAATCATGCTCAAAGGGCTATAAAAGAATGCCTGCCCTTTGATCCAGCCATAACATTGTTGAGTTTGTACCCCCAAAGAGATCATAGATAAACAGACTTGTTCAAAAATATTTATAGCTGCACTTTTTGTGGTGGCAAAAAACTGGAAAAGGAGGGTATGTCCTTCAATTGGGGAATGGCTGAACAAATTGTGGTATATGCTTTTGATGGAATACTATTGTGCTCAGAGGAATAATCAACTGGAGGAGTTCCAGGTGAACTGGAAAGACCTCCAGGAACTGATGCAAAGTGAAAGGAGCAGAGCCAGAAGAACATGGTACACAAAGTCTGATATACTGTGGTAAAATCGAATGTAATGGGCTTCTGTACCAGCAGCAATGCAATGACCCAGGACAGTTCTGAGGGATTTATGGTATAGATGCTACCCACATTCAGAGGAAGGACTGCAGGAGAGGAAACATATAAGAAAAACAAATGCTTGAACTCATGGGCTGAGGAGGACATGATTGAGGATGTAGACTCGGAACTACCACACCAATGCAACTACCAACAATTTGGAAATAGGTCTTGATCAAGGAAGAACATATGACAAAACTAGTGGAAATGTGTATCGGCCATTGGTGGGGAGAGTGCGGGGGGGGTGTGAAGGGGAAAGTAGGAGCATGAATCATGTAACCACGTTAAAAATGAATATTAATAAATGATTAAAAAATTTTAAAAAAAGAAATTGAGAGGAGGCCCATCAGTTGGAGGTTCACTGAGTAACTTGTAATATATGATTATCATGGGATAATATAGTGATAAGATATCATGGGGTAATATAGGAATAACATAAGAAATAATGGCTTCAGAAAAACACAACAAGTCTTTTAGGAAATGATGCAAAATAAAGTGAAGAGAACCAGAATATTGTATACAGTATGCAGGAATAGCAATATTGTAACAATGATTAACTTTAGAGACTTAGCTACTTTGATCAAGAGAGTGATATGAGATAATTCCAAAGGACCCATGATGAAAAATGTGATTTACCTTCAGACAGAGAATTTATAAGGCTGAGTCCAGATTGAAGCATACCTTTTTCTCACTTTATTCTTTCCTTTTTTGCAACATGGCTAATATTTAAATATATTTTGCATGACTTTACATGTGCAATTGATATCATATCATTTACTTTCTAATGAAATAAAGGAGAGACAGGAAGGAATGAGGTAATGTGAAACGTTTTAAAATGAATGTTATTTTTAAGTAATTGAAGAATAATTAATAGAATATATTTTTGAAAACTCACTTTTGATGATTCTTATTTATTTTGGGAAGACATTAAGAATGTTAAGTCTATAAAGCAGTCTTTTCCCCTCCTCCACACCTTCACATAGTCTATACTCAAGTTAAATTGGACTAATATCCATGCCCAGGATCCATAGTATGCACAGAACTTTGTATGTTTATCTTTACTTTTTTAGGGGCAGATTTCTCTCGAGCTCTAATGCCCTTACACACTATGCCTTTACCATAATATATATAGAATGATACCTTCTCCACATAATCATCACTGTTACCCCAAATAAGTGGTAATCCCCCAAACCCAAGTTCATAAAGCTGCTTGTTCTTGCATAATACTTGCATAATTTATTTCTTTGTTTTAAAGTTTTGGACAATGATCAATATAAAATTTTAAATTCATTCAAACACAAATTACCAATACCTATACTCGGTAAGCGGTTAATAATTTTTTTTATTTAAACAAAACTTATCTTGTAGTAAATATTTTTATAAATCTATTGTGGCTTGTATTGTTGACTCATTTACAAATTATACCAAAATGTAAAATATCTGAAATAAAAAGAAATAATTTTAAAAGATATAATGTCTAAAATAAAAAATTAGACCATATCAACCTCATAGTAGACCAAAAGAGGTGAGGCAACAAAGTAATTTCATGCCTAATGATTTATTAAATTTGACAAAGTGACATGCTAATGTTTTCACATTTACAGCAGTTAAATTAAATTGTGTTTATGGAGGTTTACTCTCATTTTCCTTTTATGGGATTGTGTAGTCCTAGGATGGTATAGAACAGTGATTCCCAAAGTGGGAGCCACCGCCCCCTTGTGGGTGCTGCAGCAATCCAGGGAGGCAGTGATGGCTATACTTTTTTTGTATTACATTCTATTCTGAGTTCAATAAATGTTTTTGTCTTTTCCAGGGGGCTCTAAGTAATATTGTTTTTCTGGAAAGGAGGCTTTAGGCCAAAAAAGTTTGGGAACCACTGGTGTAGAATATAAAGTCTAAATAGTGGTTGTTCTTCAGTCTCAAAGAGGTCAAAAATGACATTACTATGTCAGAGTCAGTGTCCAACTATGCCCAATCAGACCAATTCAAGCTCAGAAGGCTCTATGAGAGGTTGAATACAAATAGCCCATATGATCTTTGATAGGGCTTCTTTGTTGAGCAGAATAAGGAGATGTATGAGGTTATTCAAGAGATCTTAAAAGGAAGATAATTTCTTAATGGAATGATTGTGTGCATGGTACATATATTTTTTAATGATAATTATGTTAATAGCAAAAGAATGTGTTGCATTTATCTGCCTTCCTTATTCAAATCATTTCATTTGGTCTTCACAACAAACTTATGCTATATAGTTCATACTCATATGGATTTTAAAGATGAGAATATTAAAGTGTAGAGAAGATAAGTAACTTACTCATGATGATTCAGCTAATGGGTGTCTGAGTCAGGAAAAAAGAAAATGAAGTCTTCAGATTCCAAGGCCAGTGTTCTTTCTACTATTCAGTACTGTCTCTGAGCTAGTGAATAATCAATTCTCTTAAAAATAAAAGATAAAAAATGAGCACAAAAAGATTGCAGTTATAAAGAAAAGGCAAAACTTAACCAACCTCAAAATACATTTTGATTAAATTGAAATTGTAAGGACAGTGTTTCAGAGCAATTGTTTTTCCTTCTTCATAGAAAGTTCTTGTCATATATTCTTGCAATGCCTACTAGGAACTCATGTCCTGAGTGTTATTTAATATTTCTCCTTTGTGAAATGTAGGCTACATAAAGGGAAAAAGCATTGTTTGAATTTTTATAATACCCTACTGAAGACAATTCTCTTAATCATTATATTTTACAGATTAGATCAGGCTTTATCTTTGCTTTTTCCTCTCTTCTAGTAATTTAAATTGCTGGTCGGCTTGCACACTTGTAATTAGAATGTGACTTATGAAAGTACACCAAAAACAACACACCCACACCCCTTAGCAACTAGCACTGGGCGACTAGATACAGTAATAATACACTGTCAAAACAGTAAGATTGCTTCAACAATTACTCCCTTTTTTCTTCTAATAGCTAGTTACACATGTGGTCATGTTTTATTTTCCAAGCAAGGTGTTGCCTGCAGAAGTGAGAAAAAGCAAACATACTCTACTATGATCTGACAGCCTGGCAGAGAGTCTTACCATCTCTATCTCTCTCATCAATGTTCTGTGTGTTGTCATTCCCTTCTCTCCCCCCCCCCCCCAGTCAACCAATGATTCCTTTTGAAACAGTACAATCTATATCCCTTCTTCCTAGAATTCTATTTTTAAACCCCCAAATTCTAGAATTAAATGGAGCTAGAAAGGACCTTATATATTATCTAATATATCTCTTTTTTTTGTATACTAATGAGAATGTCTTAGAGATGCTCTCTTGATGATGATGACAGTAGCACCTCAGATGAATATAGAACTTCAAGCTTTGAGAAGAGCTCATATACCTGATTTTATTTTATCTTGAATTGCCCAAAACAGTGGTAGAACTCAGACTAGATAAAATATAAGTTTTGGTGCTCTTTCTACTGCCTTCTCTAAAGTAATTACTTAGAATGACTCTTAAAAGGGACCCAGAATATGAGAAACAACTAGTAAAGGTGTGAAACTTGGACTTAGGTGCCCACACTTCCTCTATAAGTGTCATTTTCCCCTTTCAAATTATCCCTTTGTTCAGAATTCCTGCATTTTTCACTCTTTTCTATTTTCCTTTGCTTCTAGAAAAGGTTTTAATGAATTAATTAAATCATGGTACAGAGATTCTTAACCCAGGTACTATAAACTTTTTAAAATTAAATATATGTTTGATAACTATTCTAATATCTTAGGTTTTATTTCTTATCCTATGTGTTTTATTTTTCTAATAAAACATTATTCTGAAATGAGGTTCCTAATTTTCATTTGCTGGTGTCAAAAGAGTCCATGGCACAAAAATGTTTAGAAATGCTGCCTCAGTGTGAACTCACCTCAACGTATTACTTCTCTTAAGAGAATTTTAATTTGAAGACTTTGAAAACAATGTGAAATGAACCCCACTGAGTTCTTCTCAACCTGTTTTCAGGCAAAACTTCAGGGGGTCAGAGATAGAAGAAATGTTGATGTAGAAAAGGACCTTTGATATCTAGATTCAACTCAATTAAATTCAAACATTTATTAGCTGCTTACAATATGTTATGCTCTGCACTGGGTATAGAGGAAACAAACATAATATACTCCTTGCTTTCAAGGAGTTTATACCCTATTGGATCAAAAACAAATATAGTCAGAAAATGAACTACTAAATACATAGGGCATGGGTACAAATTAATGAAACATAGGATTGTACAAAGGTGCCAAAGATTCAAAGGTAACAGCTTAATAGAGTGCTTAACTGGTTGACAATACAGTTAAGATTTTTAAAGGAGGAATGTGAGAACAGGTAAGTGTTGATGGATTGACATACAATAGATCTACAAAAAATTATGAAAATTGAAACACCAAGAATCAAGAGAACATTAAATACAGCTACAGAATTAATGTTTGAATAATGACTTGTAAATGTCCACCTCCAGAGAAAGAACTGTTAAACAGAAACATGAAACACGTAGTTTATATATGCACTTTTTGTTGTTGTCAAATAATGCCTTCTTTAGTGCACGGAGGAGATGGAGAGCAATACCTAGGACTTTTAATATATCCAACAAATATGGATGTTTAAAAAAGAAGACTGAATGAAGTAGGGAGAGAAAAAGTTTAAGGTCAGTTAAAGGAATGGGATAATATTTTACCATATAACATAACTATACACTATTACAGTTCATCTTTCCCCGTTCTTCCAAGACAGTCATGTTATCAAATGTCTGGCTCTTCCTCTATTTTCACAGTCACACCAGGGCTTTTCAGCTCCACTCTTCTAGGTGTCTTTGGTGCCCAAAGACTAGGAAAATATGTGCCTTTTTGCATAATAGGCAATGAGAAATTTCCCAGTGTACATGATAAACATAAATAAGCTAAATATTATTCCTTCAGTAACTGACTATCTCAAGCTGCCAATGTTTCGGTAATCAGATAAATGTCTCTATTTATAACATTTAGGAGATACCTAGGAATTGCCTCTCCATCAAGGTAAGACATAAGCACGTTGGGCATGACCTTCTGCAGACAATAATAAAACTGTATTATAGTTCCATTGGTAAATAGGCAAAATCTATTGGCAGGAATTCCAGATTAGAAGTGTTTGGTGAGTACCTCTATTACAGGTACCATTAGAAGAGTTATTCTGAGATTTATGAAACTTTTTTCTATCATACACTGTAAATTTCTGTCTATTGAATCATATATTTCAATTTTCATCACTCTTCATACAAATAACAAAAAACATAGCTTGATGAAAAATAAATTTATTATAGTGAAAAATGCATAGAATCATGTAATATTAGAGTTTAAAAGATCTTGGAGATCATTCTTTTTAACTTCCTTATTTAACAGATGAGAAAAATTAGACAAAAACAAGTGACTTCCCTAAGGACACAACAAAATAATAATGTTGAAAATGATTTTTCTTGTTTATATTTCACATTTAGTATCTCTTATCTCTGTGAATCTGTTTTTTTTTAGTAGTGCTTAAAAGGGTTAGAAATTCAGATATGACTTCTAGTTAAGTTTATGGCTTGGTAGGCCTTAGCAGATTCCCTCTCTTCCACATATACTTCGGCAAAAATGTAATACTGGCATTAGATCAAATAATAATGAAGAAACTCAAAGAAAAACAATAATAAGCTTCTTCTTCCAGCCCATGATTATTCAGAAACAGAGTCAAAGCAAACATAGTCTGGGAAACGGGTTTTGCCAAAGCAGTGCATTTCAAATTACTTAAGACCAGGCAAAAAAGCTAGAAGCTTACCTGACTTATGACTGGAGTTCATCCAGGAGTACATGAAACCTTCAGCCTTCTATTCCCAGGAGGTAAGAAACCTACAGTGCTCTACCAAGAAAACTTCATAGGAGTTCCAATTTCTTAGCTATATGACTGTGGATGCTGATCCAGGACCTGGCAGTTCTTAGACCCGAATGCTTTGGGGAAGAGTGCTATCTACATAACTCTGGTGTTTTGAAGGGCCCTGAACACCACAGTGCTCCTGTGCTTGTGGACAATCCAGATAATTCTGACTCCAAGTTCCAACTCACCAAGTAGGTGGAAGAAGATATTAGGAATCTATAAAAAGGAGTTCAGGAATAAATTTTATCAGATTACCCAATCCAAAAGTATGGGAAGGGATAGAGATTTAAAGACACAAATCAGGTATGAACTCTAGAATCATAAGTAAAGAAAATGTACACTTAAAACTATGAAGAAATTTCATGAGTCAATTGATGACCAAGGTAGAAAAGTAAAAGAAGAAAGTAACTCCAGAGTAACTACAAATAGAACTTCTGGGATTGGGGGGAAATGTTTTAGTTCTTTGAAAAATTTAAGCTAGATTTTTTAAATGAAATTAACCATGAAATAAAGGTTCTGAAGGAAAATAATTAGCTTTAAGAAGGTAGAAATCTTTATCTAAAGTAATATACTCCCTTAAAATTAAAATGAAATAAAGGACAATGATTCAGACTTAAATGTTATAAAATGCATACCACAATACCTAGACCATAACAAATGCTAAATAAATTATTCTGGAATAACAAAATAAAAATCTATAAAAAGTAAGCAAAGAAAATATATGAATCTACCGTAAGGATAGAATTGATATAGTAATGGTTATCAGGTGTTATTGATCTTTTTTTAATGAATGCCTGTAGCTGGTGTGAGCAGGAATTTGGTTGTAGCAGTTGGGCCTAGTTAATGGTTGATGAGTATAGACTTTCTTCAGACAGTTCATAACAAAACCTATTTAATAAGTTAATAAAAGATCAAAGAAGGGAAGGAAGGGATAAATATAGGATTAAGGATGTAGTCCCTAATTCTAAGAAAACTCAACTTTTCTCAATATCCCACTGCCTCACAAAAGGCTTTCTTCGTGCTTGAGTTTCCTCAAGCCTAATTTAAACTCCTTAATCTATAACTAAGACCCCCAAATCTATCTTACTAAGTTATTCTAATTAGTTGTCATATATATATATATATACATATATTTATATGTATATATATTTAAATTCACTGTCTCCTTTACTTTTTTCAAATAGAAATCAATTCAGTCTCTCTCTCTCTCTCACTCTTCCAGCTTCTAGTTCTCTTCAGTGTCTAAGTTGGGCCTGAATTGGATCTGTTTCTCTCTTCAGTGACAAAGAGAAAAACAGGTCTTCTCTCTTTACAGTTGATTCTCTTTGACCACAACTTTCTTGAATCTCCTAGTTTTTCGCTGATAACAACTGTCACTTGCAATTCCAAGGTTTTCCAGAGAGCAGATCCAAAATAGCCACCCTCAGAGTAAGCAAACTCCAAAAGCCTGTTAGTTATTTTACCAGCAGATCTCTTAGGTACCTGACAGTTCTCCAAAGGAATGTCTCTGAAGATTCCAGCTGGCTCTTAAGGTAACCCTTCACTCTTCTAACTCTATTTCTAACTATCAAGATCCCAATTAGTCCCAATACTTAATTAATTCTAATACTACTATCAACAATCAACTAACCTGGAGCTCCAATTCTCATTTCCAGATGAAGGAAGCCTTTCAAGCTTTCTTGACCCACCAAGGTGGGAATAATCATCTAGATCATGTCTCTCTGGTACTCTGGTGGTGTATTTTGTTTCCTTCTAATTACCTAACTCATCCACTCCCTCAACTCCACTATTACCTCCAAAGAGGGATGGACCCTGAGTTGCCTGGTTCACTCTCCAGTGAGATGTTCTGCATCTCCTGTAAATATGCTTTTTCAATGATTAGGAGCCTGAGAGTTTTCTTCCTTTCTTGGTGACAATCAGGAATAAAGGAGGAGAAGGAGGAGGAGATGGCAGCTCCCCCCAGATCCAGTAACCTTCCAGAAAAGTGGAGGGTGATGGCAAAGCCTACACAGGACTTTCAACTATTTGGAAGGTTGAGCACCTGTTTATAGAAAGTGTTGGCAGTCCCTTTTATCTGAAATAGTCTCCCTCAGGAGATCTCAAAGCGAACCTCTGTTTCCCTAAGTATCTCATCAGGGGTTTGAGAAAAGCCAAGTACAAAAAGAGACAGACATTCTGCTTGTCCTATAGCTAAGAGAAGCAGAGAGACTGATTTAGGTCTAATGGAAACAGATAGGGGGCATAGGTCGAGTCTGGAGACAATAAGACCTGAGTTCAAATGCAGCTCCAAAGACATATTAGATGTACAGCACTAGACAAGTGTGAAATTGTCCTGGTTCTGGATAGCACAGCTGCTCCCTTCGTTCTTCTCTTCAAGAGATCTGGGACCTTCTAGACCCATGTTGGTGAACCCATGACAAGAGTGCACATGCACCCTTTGCCCAGCAGCCCAATAAGGGTGCATCCTCCTTCCCCTTTCTGAGGTAAGGGGAAGGTGGGCTCATATGGACGTGAAATTTCAGTTTGGGCACTTGGTCTCTAAAAGAAATAAAAGAGACCACCTCATCTGATGAAGGGATCATGGAATCATCTACTTAGAACTGGAACAAACTTGGAAGCCATTGAACCCAAACGTTTCACTTTACAAAGGAGAAAACAAAGATTAATCTTGAGTGGAGGCTTCAAACAGTCTACAGTTGGGACAAGAATGAGGCAGAGACGAATCTCAGGATAAAATAGTTAAACTGCAGATTTAATATTTTGGAGAACCAGATTCAAGAAATATTTATCAAGTTCCTATGGGTCTTGTTGCTGACTCCCTGGCCCCAGCCCCCAAATAGAGAATTTTGTCCTAGTTACTGAGACTTAAAAAAAAATAGAGTACTTGCCTTAGGTGGGGGTGAAATTGTACAGAGCCTAAAGGGGCAAATGGTAGTCTTTTGCCCTGATTACAATCATCACAAGATAGAAAAGAAATGGGAATCCATGTTCTTAAAGTTGGATTCCTACAAATTAGCTTCACATGAACAAGATAAGGGAGGAAGGATGACTAAATAATAGTTCAGCTCCCCACAACCTATTTGAACAAGATGACATAAAAAATGGAGACTGAGAGAAACCTGAAAGACTTGTACAAACTGATGCAGAGAGGATGATTTGCATTCTTGTATCAATATTGTATTGAATTCTGATCAAGGAAATGATCAATCATGATTCAAGAATAAATGCCACCTATCTCTGAAAAAAAAAAACCTAACCTGGGAAACAGTTCAAGGAAGGATAATTTAAAGAAACAATGAAGTAAAAATAAAAACAAAAGTCTGTATTTCAATTAATCATCGTGGAAATTTGCCCAAATCTATTATAATCAGAGGGAAATTTTTCAAAAGGAAAGAATTTGCTGAGCATTCACTAAAAGTCACATAAAATGGAACACCCCATTGAATGTCATAGCTAAAATAGAGTTTCCAGGTCAAAGAAAAACATTACAAGTAATCTAAAAGTATTCAATTACCAAGTAATTCTAATCAACCGGAAAAAAGACCTAGTATAAATTGCCATAAAGAAGAGAATATTATGATGTGCACCATTGCAGAAGGTAAAGATAAAAACACTTAGGCAAAAATAATATCCTTCAAAATTGAGCAAAATCCTACAATAGAAAAACAAATCTTTAGTGGAATAGAAGTTTTTAAAATATGATTTTTGAAGATATCAAGGCAAAGGAGAAACCCTGAAATTCAAAGATATTAGTAAAGAGAAACCTCAGAATTTAAATATATTTGAGCAATTGTAAGCAATTGGGCTAAAAAGTAATTAATGGTTTATATTTCAATTGGGAAAGGATGTGTCCCTTCAAAACCCTTAAGTCTTTGAGTGTCAAATACAAGGTACCTGAAAGAGGGCTTATTTTGTTTTGATGGTTTTAATGAAGTAAATAAAATGGAGAGGGAAAGTGTTACAGGAAATATATAGATAGGACTTTTATAGTGAATAAAGAAGCAGTCCAAGCAAAAACCGGGCTGAGGCTGTGAACATTCTAAACCCAGAATGTTAAGAGAGGCTTGTCCTCAGAGACTAGAAAAAAAAATGACAGTTTTGCCCTGGAGAAGCTGGATGTTGTGTCTATTCATCAACTAACTAGCCTGGACTTATTTGGGATATCAAAAGAGAAGCTAAGCTTGAATCACTGAGGGATCGTCAATCAAGATCTAGGTTATGTTAGGCATTTTTCCTGTTGTTGGTGGACAACTACAGAAAGCCCTGCACTCCCTGGCTTATTGGATTTAACTTGCTGTTTCCTGAAGTGTTCCTGTGACCTGATTTCATCTGGATAACATCCTGGGATGTGCTTCATGAGATTCCCAAATCCCTTTGCCTTGTCAGCCCTGCCATACCTGGCAGTTTATAAGTAGAGTAGAGGAGCCATTTTCCCTAGTCAACCTTCCTTGACAGTTGGCCATAGACTTGAGGTTCAAGTTATCCTTCTCACCTCCTTACCTGTCCTTGTTAAACATTAAACAACCATATTATAAAACTTCCTGGTAGTCTCCTTCCCAGTCTTCAAGAATTCACTTAATTTAAACTGTTTCCCTGGCTGTGTTGATCTCTGTTTCTATTTGTTTCCCCAGCTAAGTGTGTTATTTTGTAAACTCCCAAGTCAGCTGTGGGCTACTTTTAACCTAGCTGTACTGGTGTTAAACCCTCTCATTCCCTACCTATTTCCCCATTCCCTTAAAAGTACAGTTATTTTCAGTTGCCATACTTCAAAAGGAATATACTAGGAAGAAAATAAGGTAATATGAAAAAAGAGTACATATATATATATATATGTGTGTGTGTATACATATATATATATATATATATATATGAAAGTTATACAGACTAGGAAACTCATGAAATTGTATATTGTCTTACCAAATGCAAAATGTACTATACACATTAACACTCACGTATAAATCCGCATTTATATGCACCATTTAGAATAGAAATGCATAAAACTAAATAGAGGAATGGGAAGAAAGAGAAAAATGAAAGGAGTTTAAGGGGGTAGAAATTATCAAAGAAAAATAGCCACGAGCTAAAGAAATTACAATTTTGGATGGAAGATTATAAATAAGGGATAATAATGAAGGGGTAAAAAGGGTAAGAACTAATATTTAGGATCTGTGTGAAAGGGAAAAAGAATATATAATTGAATGGAGTTAACTGTTTCAGGTATAGATAGGGGCACTAGTGTCAGTTCTTTTACTATATCCTTTATAGAGGAGGAACAAAATCCAAAAAGAGGGGGAAAGCTTTGAGATGATGGAAAGAAATCACACTTAACAATTTTAATTATGAATGTGTATGAGATAAATTGATTAATAAAATGAAAGAGACTAACAGAATGATTTAGAAAGATATGTTCATAAATGTTTACAAGAAACATGCTTTAAACATAAAGACTCACATGGAGGTCAAGCAAGAGGTATGAACAAAATTTATTATTCTTCAGAATTTGTATAAAATATAGTAGTAGCAATTATGATCTAATTATGATTAAAAAGAAGACAAGTAATTCTTTATAAAAGAGAGAGTAACTATATTTTGCCTAAAGACACCATCAATGATGAAATGTGAATATTCAATATAAGGGAAATGAATAGCATAATATTTACTTAAAGGAAAGATTACAGAGAGACATTGAAAAACAATAATAGCTGGGGAAATTAATGTGCCCCATTTAGAATTTAGAAAGTCTTTAAAGAATTAGTGAGAAAGAAGCTTAAAATAGTTTAGAATTTTAGAAAAACTTAGACCCAAAATGAAGAAAAGGAGACTAGATGGTGCTTTAAAAATATCACAGCTGTGCATGACACTACTGGAGAAATTACATAGAGCATAGAAATTTCATAAACAAATGAAGAAAACAGAAATATTAAATACACTCTTTATTGATCACAAAGAAATAACATGTAAACATTGAAGACCTTTGAAACAAGAAATCAGACCTAGAGAAATATTACTTAATCTAAATGGATGACTGGGCCAAAAAACAAAATCAAGAGAGAATAAAAAATATTTTTTTCACATAGAATGCCAATTAGGAGGTCACATAGTTTTGGAATGAAGCCAGAGCATACTGTAGGGGGTAAATCCCTAACTACAAATGTTTTCATCAACGAAAGGTAGGAAAAATGATCAATAAATTGTGAGAGCAAATTATTACAAAATTTAAAAAGCATTCTAAAAATCAAAGAAGTGATTAAGATCAATCAATTGTGAATAGTCAATAAACCTTTATTAAGCACCTAGGTGCCAAGTACTAGTCTAAATTCTGGGGATACAAATACAAAAAAAAAGAAGAAAGCAAGACATTTTCTGTCTTCAAAGAGTTTAGACTCTAATGAGAGAAGAAACACATGAAAAGAACCAAAAAGATTGGCAATGGCAGGTGAGGCTAGAGATGATTCAGAGTAGTGTTTGTTTTATTCAGTTTTTTGAGACATGTCTGACTCATTATGACTCCATTTCATGTTGTTTTTTTCAAGGATATTTGAATGGCTTCCCATTTCCTACTCTAGCTCATTTTACAAATGAGAAAACCTGAGGCAAATGGGGTTAAGTGACTTGCCCAGAGTCACACAGCTCAAAAGTATATAAGACTAAATTTGAACTCAGGTCACCGCACCATAAGTATAGTGTAGCAGGATGAGAAATGAGATGTTCTTAGCTGAGCTCTCTTTTTAAATGGATGGTTTAGTATTCATGGATCTACCACTCAAATAAAGGGGCAGAGAATAATGATAAGATAAAGTATCAAGGCCAATGGGATTTTTTAAGCTAATAAGATTTTCTGAATAATAAACTTCCTAGAGTAATGTGGATAAGTCAAAGATGTCCAAGAGTAATGCAGTCAGGTAAGAAATGAATAACAAAAATTAGTAGGAAAAATACATGGAAATGAAAAATAAAATCAAGAGCTCCTTCTTTGAAAAAAACTATTATTAGCTAATTTGATTTTTAAATGGAAGAAGAAAAACAAGATGTCAATATCAAAAATGAAAATAATTTTTCAGGAAAATTATTTTCAAAAATGAAATTATTGGGGGCAGCTGGGTAGCTCAGTGGATTGAGAGCCAGGCCTAGAGACAGGAGGTCCTAGGTTCAAATCCGGCCTCAGACACTTCCCAGCTGTGTGACCCTGGGCAAGTCACTTGACCCCCATTGCCTACCCTTACCACTCTTCCACCTATAAGTCAATACACAGAAGTTAAGGGTTTAAAATAAAAAAAATGAAATTATCAATGGAAAAAATAATTAAAATAGAAAAATGGATAATAAGTAATTGAATAAATGAAAGATTAAGTGAATGAATGATTAAATGAATTAGGACTTATTATTGAGTAGTAATCCTCCAAACTGATTCTAAGATCAGTCTAAGAGTGTTCTATTAGTAACAACCAAAGAAATATACAAGTGTATTGAAAGGGAATTTTTTATTCCCTTGTCTATTTTAAGTTAATCAATCAGGTACTTGAAGTACCCCTACTTGACACTTAATAAGTCATTAACCAAGAGAGTTCACAATTACTTAGTCATTAACACTTAGTCCTAAAAGACCACAAGCACTGCACCACCCCCCCCACCCCAACCCCTGCAGTGCTAGGCAAATTGAGAGACTTTGATTGGTTCTTGAGATGTGATAGAGCAGCGCACAGTGAAAGGAAGGAGAAACCAGAGAGACAGGAAGTGACTTGGAGAAAACTTCTTATAAAAGCCAGCCAAGGACATTTGGCCACACATGCTGCCTTGGTGGGTCTTGCTCAAAGAGGGATGCTTCTACATGGCACTTCTGTGTTGGAGGTCTTCTGTGTTGGAGATTCTCCATTGGTAGCTTGGGGAGTTCAGCTTAAGTAACTCTCTTGGGTTGAGGCAGACTCCTGGCCAGAGACATTGTCCTTTTGGCTTTTCTCTTGTCTTCAGTGGGACCCTTTCTTTGGTGAGGCACTCTGATCTGGACTTAGTTAATTTAGCTAGGCAATATTTTCTACCTCCTTCCTATGTTTCCTTCTTTACTATCTCTACTCTGCTGTAATAAAGCTACTAACTTCCTTGTGATAGCAGTTAATTTTATGAATGGGAATTATAATTTTTAAATTATTACAGTATGAAAGTGTTAGTGTGCACACTCCATGTGAATGTTGTCCATCATTTATGATACCAATGAGACTTCTCTGTCTGATCTGTGTCTGAATTTTGTGAACTTTAGTCTCTTTTATTATGTGTTAATAAGGTGATGAGTTTACATATGACATGAAAAGAGCCTATTATAGTCTCAAACAAAGGAATAATGATAAAATATTTAAGAAAAAATATAATTTTAAAAATTAAATGGGAAAATTAAAGTATTCAAATATGAAATGATGAAAGATAATCAAGATGATGACTGTAGCAAGATGAAAATTATTCAATATTTTAAAGACTTTTTTGAGGAAAACATCAATAGCTCTTGAATTAATGATGTTCAGAATAATAATTAGGAGGAAAACTTGTTACTGGCACTGTTAGTAAAGAGTGCTAAAAATCATGATATTTATACAGGTTCTCAGATTTCAACATATTTCAATGATTTCCAAATTATGTTAACATATCTAGTGAGATCATTATCTTAGACAAATAAAGGAAAAACATTGGTGAATAAAATACATATATGGGATTTTACCTTTGTCTATTTAACTACTAAATTACCAGTCATTTGCAGTTAAAACCATGAAAGTAGATTAACTCCAAGTAGAGAAAATATAATATGAGAATACCAAAAGTTCAAAAATTGAAAATCAAAGATGTTGAAAAGAAGATAACCTCAAAGCATTTTCAGTAGAGAAAGAATTAAAGAAGTTAATTTTTTATTTGTTTGCACAGCTTATAACATAGGAAATTATCTGTTCTGTCACATAAAGATAGGTCCTTGTAACAGCAATCCACTCAATCAGGTACATTTGGAAATATAAAACCTTGACATTTTCTTCTATATTTGTGACATTTTTCTTTTAGCTCAGAAAACAAATGAATCAAACTTTTCATTTTATATTTGTTTTCAAAAACAAACAAAACGATGATTTATATGTTTTATTGAAATTTTTTTCCTTTTATGTATGATGTAAATTTATTCAGAACTCAGATTGCATTTGTAATAAATATACCTCCCACTTTCAAACGAGATGGAAGATGATCTAGTTCTGTTGTCTTCTGTGTTAAGCAATAGTTTTCAATGAGTCATTTTTAAAGGGGAAAAAATAACACAACATTTTCTCTGGCAAGTTCTTCAGCACTATACTTTGGGGAAATTCTCTTTATCACATTTACTTCACATTTTAAAAATTGCAAAATACTAACCTCACTCCAACTCCATGGTAGGATCTATGTATTATTATCCCTATTGTACACATGAGCAAACTGAAGATTAGTACAGGTTAGATTAGGAATCATAAGATCAGCAGGAAGTACTAAATATGAAAATGAAATCAGTCTTCCAAATATGTTTTATTTCATTTTCTCTACAGGCATTTTCCTTATCAGTTGAGGTAGGTACAGCAAAAAAAAAATTCTCATTTTGTTGACGTAAATAGAGAAATATGATACCATAGTTATGAAGAACTATGTTTAAGTGTGACATATATTGGCTATATGACCCTGAGAAAATCATTTAACCTTTCAATAACTCAAGCACCTCATTAAGATTTTAAAATGCAGAGAAAGCATCAGTTCACATCAACAGATAAGGTATCACTAGGAATTCCCTATAAAAATGAAATCATTGGTATACTTCTTCCCACCAAAATTATGAGGAAAACATTTATTAAGTTCTTCAAAATGATGCTGCTACTAAGTAAGAAGCATAAATTAGAACCCAGGTCCCCCATTTTCAAATCCAGAACTATATAGTCCTTTAAAAATACTGAAAGTTGATTATTTTTGTCCAAATATTCAGATATATCATAATTGAGTATAATGTAATTGTGTTAAATAATTCAACTCCATTTAAGCCCTTGCTTTGGAAGTTGAATATTCTTCCCATTTGTTTGTTCCCAAATCTGTAGGTGATTTGGTAATACAAGAACCAAATCGAAAACTAAAAAGAAATCACAATAAGACTTCTTAAAGATCAATACTAAGATGATGTATTCTTTTCCATTGGCATGGATAATCTCTTCAGTGATACCAGAATAAGTTCTTAAGACTCTCTAATCTTTAGATAATGAGCTTCACTATCTTATAGAGGTGATTATCTCATCCAGAGACCAACATAGCACACTTGATAATATAGTTTGGTAAAAATTCCAGAAGATTTCTGGTGTTACAGTCTTTATGAAGCCAGAATGGACTAATTCAAGAATGGACTAATAGTAGAAGATTTTGGAAAAGGAAGAAGACTCCATTCATATTTCATTTTAATTATATTTCCATAGATTCTATTTTATCAACCTAATTTTTTACTAAATGTGACTTCATAATAAAAGAAAAATTTATATTTGGTATACTTTTCTTGAACTACTGGGGGGAAAAGGGTATGTTGGAGAGGTGTTGATTTTGACTTAAAGTAAGGAAAATCTTTCTTTAACTCTAAGTACTCAGGAATTGAAATACGCTTCTTCAGGAGAGTCATGTACCTCTGCCCACCCCTATTAGAGTTTTTTTTTTTCCTATTAGAGGTTTTTGAGAAAACTATCAGGCATATTACAAAGGGAATTATACTTTTTTATTTTAAAATTGTATTTAATTAATTTAGAATATTTTTGATGGTTACATATTCATGTTCTTTTCCTCCCCTCCTCCCACCCTACTGCCATAGCCAATAAGCAATTCCACTGGGTTTTACATGTGTCATTGATCAAGACCTATTTCCATATTATTAATATTTGCACTTGGGTGATCTTTTAGAGTCTACATCCTTGATCACATCCCCATCGACCCAATGTGATCAAGCAGTTGCTTTTCTTCTGTGTTTCTGCTCCCACCGTTCTTTCTCTGGATGTGGATAGTGTTCTTTCTCATAAGTCCCTCAGAATTGTCCTGGATCATTGCATTGCTGCTAGTAGAGAAGTCCATTACATTCTATTTTACCACAGTGTTTTGGTCTCTGTGTACAATGTTCTCCTGGTTCTGCTCCTTTCACTCTGCATCAGTTCCTGGAGGTCAGTTCAGTTCATGTGGAATTCCTCCAGTTCATTATTCCAAAGGGAATTATATTAGATACAGATTGAATGAAATACCTTCAGAGGTGATTTACAAATATGATATATTGTAATTTTGTGACTTCCATATAGAAATAAAATTTCCAAAATTAAATTGATAGGCTTAATCTTACCAATCCCATTAAGGGATCTGGAAATTGAAACTGGCTGGCCTGAAATATGTCTTTCTTTGTAAACTAAATGGACTGGACAATAACTCCAAAAATGTCAAAAATAGATAAACTATCCAGCTATTTGTATTACCAACTTTGATAAAAAAGAATACCAAAAAACAAAGTGCAAACCTATGATTTATGGAATAATTAGACAACTTTTGATACATGGCTAAAATATGGTTCATTTATTTCAATTGTGACTAACACTGTAATCCATTTGGGTTTTTCTTGATAAAGATACTAGAGTGGTTTGCCATTTCTTTCTCCAGTTCATTTTATAGTTGAGGAAACTGAGTCAAACAATGTGAAATGACTGGTTCATTGTCACACAGCTAGCAAGTATCTGAGACTGGATTGACTTCAGGCCTAATGTTCTATGCACCCTAACTTTCATCAGTATGATATTGCTATACTTCAGGAAAAAGGAATATGGTTCTAGCTGAGTGTCACTGAGTGAATTACCTTACTTATTTCATCTGCTAAATGTGAATGCCAATAGCTTGTCCCTCTGAGATCTGTTGTGAGGATAATGAAAGATTAAGTGATTCAAAAACCTTAAATCTTTATATAAATAATAGTTACTATTATCACCGGAGGTATTCATAGAAACATGCTATTGCTTGTAAAAAGAAACAAACACTATGACTACTTTTTCAGTATTATTTTTAATAATAAAATGAAGAGTAAAGTAAGCAAATCAAAAGCAATTTACACAATGACTACAATAATAGAAATGAAAAGAACACTAAACAGAAGCGGAACTCTTGGCAGTTATAAAGAGCAGTCTTAGTCTCAGAGAAAATGCAATGATCCTCTCAACTTTTGGCCAAGATGTCAAGGGCAATGCCATAGGATACTGCCTATGCTTCCATACAAAGTCACTACTGGTTGCTTTTGCTTTATTATTCTTGTTTCAAGGGAAGTCTCAGTTTTTCTAGTGATAGTTGGTAGGCAGTTATCCAGAACTCTTAAGACAATAATACAACACGTTTATTTTAAGTATGTGATGACCCAGTAAATTATCTTGAAAGTAAAGAGAATTAGTGCCTTGTGGGGACTAAAACATTGCAATTTACTCCATTTGATGCTACAATGAGATGAGGATTCATAAGTAATCTAAGAAAGTTTTGGCATAATGCCAAGTTTCAACACTGCAAATCTTCTGATAACATAAGTATTTCATTCAGTAAGGTAGTAATTTTTTTAAATTACTAATTTAATGTAAAAATTAAGAAGGTTGGGGAATTCTTTTAAATGTATGTCATTTATATAGATTCAGAGTTTTTGTTTGGGTTTGTTTCATTAGTTTCAGAAAAATGGTTGAAGAGCTGAGGTGATTCTGCTTTTTGCTGGATATAGTGAAAGGCCAATAGGCAATAACATCACCTTTCACCCTATTTGTTTTTCTCCCTGCTTTCAGTGGGCACTAAAAAATAAATTCTCTCCCACAATGCAGTTGCTTTACACTCTGATGCAAGTCAGCTTGTTTATTTAGCACAGAAAGTCACTGAACCCATAAAGATTTTATCGTCTCATCCACAATGCTTTTCAATCAGAGAAGGGAAATAATAGAGCTACAACTGCACAGAATGCACTGAAAAAAGGTCTCTGGTGAGTGGTTATTTTTTTTAATTAAAAATAAAGACAGTGCCTATATGAAATGTGTCAACCAAATTTTTATCATGGAGCTGGCTGCCTTTCTGAGTAGTAGTTATATTTTCCAAAAAATTCAAAGAAGACCTTTGGAGAATGACTCCAAAGTTTTCTCTCATTTTATATTCATGAACTCATGAATTGTGGGTACTTTCCAAATCATAGAGTTCAAGTGTATCTACCTAATATGAACCTGTGAGCATATCTTTTTTTTCCACTTATCTCCTTTAATTGGTTTAGTTTATACCAGAACCCTTCTTTCTAAGGTGTTGGTTCAGGTAAAGACCTTCTTTAGTTTCATGTAGAAAGTGACTTATGAACCAAAAGATGCTTAATTTTTACCTGCAAAATTGGAGAATTTTTTAAGACACAGTAAGTTACATAGCAAGCTAAAGAGTCTCTTAGGTTAAGGAGGAGTATTGAGAACTCTTAATGGTCTCAAGGTTTTTCTAAAATATTTTTGGAAAGTTATTAATTTAGAATCACAGAATAAAAAAAGTGACATTATACATTATATTTTTACTGTTTTATATAGTATTTTAGACATATTATATCACTCTAAATAACTTACAGTGTGAATTTGCATATTCTTTCTCTGGTCTCTTTTTTGTCTCTTAATATATCTTCTCTTCTCTTAACCCTTTTATACCTTCAGGATACTCTTAGTCCCTCTCTTATCCTGTTCCCTTTCCTTCTTGTTCTCTGTATGCTAAGAAGACTTTTACATTTCTAATTGCACATGTTGTTCCCTCCCTAACCCAGATCTGATGTGAGTGATGTTCTTATATTACCAGCCCTCTACATCCTCCTCCCCTTATCTATGACTATTTTTCTAATCATTCCCTCTTTATATGAGATAATTGTTACATTTTATGTCTTCCTGCTCTATTTTATTATTTTCGCCCATTCCAATATATTCAAATCTACTTCAAGTCTTCCATCAGCATATGCTCTTCCAAACTACCCAGGTAATGATATTATTCTTAAGAATTATAAATGGATATATTCCCATATAAGACATAAATAATTTGACCTTCTGTGTCCCTAATGATTTGCCTTTCATATCTACCTTTACATATTTCTAATAGATCAGATTTTCTACTGTTATCTTAGTTGCATTTTATTTTTTCCCCAAGACTAGCTGAAACTTCTTTAATGCACTTAATATCCATATTTCCCCTTTAATTATTCTCAGCCTTTCTAGGTATGTTATGCTTTGTTGTAAACCCAGTTCATATGCTCTTTGAAATATCATGGTCCTTGCCTTTTGTTCTTTTAATGTTGAAGCTACTATATCTTATGTTATTCTGACTATCTCCACAGTTTTTAAATTGCTTTTCTTTTCTTTTTTTCTTGTTGCTTGTGGCATTTTTTTCCTTAACATGGGAGCTATGCAATTTAGCAATGTTTCTTCTGTGCACTTTTATCTTGGGATCTCTTTGAAGTGGTGATTGGGGAACTCTTTCCATTTCTATGTTCCCCTCCATTTCTAGAATTTCTGGGCAGTTTTCCTTGAATATTTCTTGTAGCATGATGTCTAAACTCTTTTTTGATCATAACTTTCTAGGAGGCTGGCAATTCTTATGTTGACTCTCCTTAATATATTTTCTGGATCAGTTGTTTTGTGATCAGATGTTTTATATTCTTTTCAATTATTTCACTTTTTTGATTTACTTTACAATTTCTTGCTACTTTAGAAAGTCATTAACTTTTTCTTTTCATATTCTAGTTCGTAATGAATTATTTTCTTCATTGAGTTTCTGGATCTCTTTTTCCATTTGGGTGAACTTTCATAATTTCCTCTCAATGCTCTGATTATTTTTTAATTTTTCCCTTAACCCCTATCATTTAATTTTCAGATCTTTTTAAGCTCTTCCAAACTTTTTGAGCTTATGACCATTCATCATTTTCTCCTTGCTATTTTAGAAATAAGTGTTTTTATTTTGATGTTTTCTGAGTTTGAACCCAAGTCTTCTCAGTCCCCATAATAGCCATCAAAAGTTGGGCTCTTTCTCTTTTGCTTACTCATTTAAAAATATTAGTAGTCAAGCCATTAGGCTTAATTATCCATTTTCTGCTAGAGAGTCCCAACAATCATAGGTGTTGGAGATGGTGCTTCAGGTTTCAAGATTTTTTATTTGTCATTTCCTAGACCCTATTTACTTCTTCCAATATGTATTATCCAGGGTTAGGTATAATTTTTAATCCCTCTCACTCAAGTGCCAATCTGGGAAGTTTGTGTCACTTCCAGTACCTTCCCCTAGCCTGCATGTCCAATCACAATAGACTCTTTCTTATAGAAAGCATAGGGGGTTGTCAGTTGATTCTGATTCATTACTCACTCTAGCACATGTAGGTTAGGGCCTCCCAGAATTGGAAGGTGCTCTCACATTTGTTGATTAAATCTAAACGTGGGCAGTGTAGACTTAATCTAATTATCACAGTTTCCCCATCACTACCTTAAGCAATTCCCTAATCACTATGCCCCCACATCCAGATGTAGTGATTAGAGAATTGCTTAAGGCAGTGATGGGCAAACTATGGCCTGGATCTGGCTCTAGGGGAATAGTTTGCCCATCACAACCTTCAGGGCAGAAAAACCCAAACCCATGGATCAAGCAAATAAACAAAGGAAGATTACAGCCAGTGATGGGGAGTGGGGGAGGAAAGAAGGAAAAATATCAGTAAATGACAGAAAAAGAAAAAAAATTATAATCAACAACATTTATCCAGGTAATTAACAAAGAACAAATGGAACAGAGTAGGACCAAAGAAGACCAAGCAAAAACTGAGGAACTCCAAAGAATTGGACATTGGCTTTGGAAGAACTCAAAACACAATTCAAAAAACAATTAAGAGAGGCTGAAGATAATTGGGAAAAGAATTAAAAAGCAAAATAGGTCTTCTGGAAACAGAGGCACATGAACTAAAACAAGTAAATACTGTCTTTAAAGTCAGAATTGACTAGTTTGAAAATGAAGCAAAGAAAGTGAAAGATGAATTACAAAGAAAAATAGACCAAAAGTAAAACGATGACCAAAAAGCCAGAGATTATATTCATTATTTAAAAATTAGAATCCAACAACTGGAAGCAAATGACTTCACAAATTAGCAAGAGTTGATAAAACAAAATCAAAACAATGAAAAAAATGAGGAAAATATGAAACACCTCATTGATAAAAACAACAGATCTGGAAAATAGATCCAGAAGAGACAATTAAAAATTATTGGACTATCAGAAAATCATGACAAAAGAAAAAACCTGGACATCATTGTACAGGAAATTATCCAAGAAAACTTCCCTGAGATTCTTGAACAAGAGGAAATAATTAGTAACTTTAGCAAAGTTAGCGGTTACAAAATAAACACACATAAATCATCAGCATTTCTATATATATCCAACAAACCCCATCATCAGGAGTTAGAAAGGAAAACTCTATTTAAAATCATTCTAGACAATATTAAATATTTGGAAATCAATCTGCCAAGACAAACTCAGTAATTATATGAACCTAACAATAAAACACTTTTCAAACAAATAAATCTAGATCTAAACAACTGGAAAAACATTAATTGCTCATGAGTCGCTTGAACTAAAATAATAAAAATGGAAATTCTACCTAAATTAATTTACTTATTCAGTGCCTTACCTATCAAACTAACAAAAAGCTTTTATATGAAATTAGAAAAAAATATAACAAAGTTCATTTGGAAGAACAAAAGATCAAGAATATCAAGGGAAAAAATTAAAAAAAAAACCTGAAAGATGGAGGCCTAGCAGTACCAGATATTAAACTGTACTATAAAGCAGTGATCATCAAAATGATATGGGACTGGCTAAGAGATAGAAGCAAGGATCAATGGAATAGACTTGGGGTAAGTAACCTCAGCAAACTACTGTTCAATAAACCCAAAGATCCAAGCTTTTGGGGAAAGAACCCATTATTTGACAAAAATGCTGGAAAAATTAGAAAATAGTATGGGAAAAATGAGATTTAGATCAATATCTTATACCAAGATAAATTCAAAATGGGTAAATGACAAGTAAAAAGAGGGAAATTATAAGTAAATTAGGTAAACATAGAATAGTATACCTGTCAGATCTATGGGAAATGAAAGAATTTAAGACTAAGCAAGAAATAGAGAATATTACAAAATGTAAAATGAATAATTTCTATTACATTACATTAGAAAGGTTTTGCATGAACAAAATCAATGCAACCAAAATTAGAAGGGAAGCAACAAATTTGGGGAAAATTTTTAACAAAAACCTCTGACAAAGGTCTAATTTCTCAAATTCATAGAGAGCTAAGTCAATCAAGCCATTCCCCATTTTGTCAATCAAGCCATTCCCCATTTGATAAATGGTCAAGGGACATGAATAGATAGTTTTCAGATGAAGAAATCAAAACAATCAATAATCACATGAAAAAGTATTCTAAAACCCTCCAGACTAGAGAAATGCAAATCAAAACAATGCAGAGGTACCACCTCACACCTAGCACACTGGCCAATATGACAGGGTTGAAAAATAACTATTGGAAAGGATGTGGCAAAATTGGGACACTAGTATATTGCTGATAGTATTGTGAATTTATACACCCATTCTGATAGGCAATTTGGAACTATGCCCAAAGGACTTTAAAAGAATTCATGCCTTTTGATCCAACAATACCACTACTAGGTTTGTACCCCAAAGAGATAATGAAAAAAGATTGCACAAAAATAGTCAGAGCCACATTATCTGTGGTGGCAAAAAAGTGAGAAATGAGGGGGTATCCCTCTATGGGGAAATGGCTGAAAAATCGTGATACATGAGGTGATGGAATACTATTGTCCTGTAAGGATGGATGAATTGGAGAATTTCTACATGAACTGGAAGAATCTCCATAAACTGATGCATAGTGAAATGAGCAGAACCAAGAGAAAATTGTACACAGAAAGTAAAACATTTTGGAACTATCCAATGTAATGTACTTTACTACTAGTAGTGATGCAATAATCCAGGACAATCCTGAGGGACTTAAGAAAAAGTATCCACATTGAGAGAAACAATTGAGGGAGTAGAAATGCAGAAGAAAAATATAAGAATTATCACTTGTTGGGGGCAGCTGGGTAGCTCAGTGGAGTGAGAGTCAGGCCTAGAGACAGGAGGTCCTAGGTTCAAACCCAGCCTCAGCCACTTCCCAGCTGTGTGACCCTGGGCAAGTCACTTGACCCCCATTGCCCACCCTTACCAATCTTCCACCTATGAGACAATACACCGAAGTACAAGGGTTTAAAAAAAATTAAAAAAAAAGAATTATCACTTGTTTATATGGGTATATGACTTTTGGTTTTGGTTTTAAAAGATTGCTCTATTTCAAAAATAAATAATATGGAAATAGATATCAAGTGATAACATTTGTATGACCCAATGGAATTGCATGTCAGCTCTAGGACAGGGGAAGAAAAAGGGGAGGGAAAGAAAATAAATAATGTAAACATGGAAAAATATTTTAAAAAATTAAAATAAAAATAGAATGTAAATAGAATTGATTTATCCTTAAAATGGAAATTGATAGCAGGATGGATTAAAAACTAAAACTCAACAACATGTTCTTGAAAAGAAATACATTTAAAAATTAGAGAAAGACAGTTAAAAATAGAGGAAGGGAATAAAATAAATTATACTTTACTTAACAACAACAACAAAAATAAAAAAGAGTAGCAATAATGATTACAAATTTAAGACAAAATTAAGGCTAAAATAGATCTAATTTTAAAAGATATTTGAGAATGCTACATGTTCTTTGATACATGTACTTTCTCACCCTCCCACTCTTATCCTTTCCCCAAGATAGCAGACCATCTGATAAAGGTTGTATATATGTTATTATACAATATTATTTTTTATGTTTTTCATCTGAAAGAAGACATATTGATTACATGAGAAAAATTTATGGAGAAAATAAAGTGAAGTATGGCATATTTCAATCTTGTTTTTGTTTTTTAATTCATACTATTATCACTTCTATTTTATGGGTGAATTAATCAAATTCACACTCATAGTTATGATAATAATCTATGCACTTATATCCATCCTATTTTGTTCTGTTTCTTCTCTCTCTTTTTTTATACTGTCTCTCCTCTATAATCATTTTTATATCTTACCACTTCCTTCTTTTATCTGTCTTTTCTTTTATCATCCTTCTCTGTCACCTTCTCTTATACACTTCCTTTCCTGTTTTCCTCTACCAATTCAATTTATATGTGTATATATGTATTTATATGTATATGAAAATATATATATTCCTATTAGAACCAATTTCACTGTGATCTAGAGGTTTACACATCACCACTCTCCCTCTTTCTTACTCACACATATGACATCCCCCCCACTGTAAAAGCTCTTCCTTACATGCCTCATTTTTCATCCTTCCCTCTTTTTCTAATACATCCTTCTTTCTCTCCCATATGTTTAGATCTTCCTAACATACTTCACTTAGTACCATACCCATAGAATCCTTCTACCTGTCCGAATAATTATAAAATTCCTAGAAGACACATTTATCATCTTCCCATATAGAAAGGTAAACAGTTTAACTTTAACAAGTCCTTATGATTTCTCTTCTATGTGTATCTTTTTATGCTTCTCTTGAGTTCTATATTTGAAAGTCACATTTTCTACTCAGCTTTGGTGTTTTCATCAGGAATGTTTGAAACTCCTCTATCTCATTAAATAAGCATTTTCCCTGAAGGATTATACTCAGTTTTGTTTGAGTATTTTATTCTTAGTTTTAATCTGAGATTTCTTGCCTTCTACAATATTATATTACAAACCTTCTGCTCCAAACCCTGATGTTCAATTTTATGTGTTTGTTACTGTGACTCCATGGTATTTGAGTGGTTTCTTTCTGACTTCTTGAAGTATTTTTCTTTTTTCCTTTGGATTTCTAGAATTTGACTGTAATAATATTCCTCTAAATTTTCATTTTGTAATCTCTTTCAAAAGATACCCAATTAGGGGACAGCTAGGTGGCTCAGTGGATTGAGAGTTAGGCCCAGAGACAGGAAGTCCTGGGTTCAAATCTGGCCACAGACACTTCCTAACTGTGTGACCCTGGGCAAGTCTCTTAACCCCCATTGCCTAGGCTTTAGGCTTGGAACCAATACTCGGTATTGATTCCAGGGTGAAAGGTAAGGGTTTTAAAAAAGATATCTGATTTATTCTTATTTTTTTTTCATTTTGGTACCTGTTTTTAAGATATTGAATATATATTTTTGATAATTTGTTAATATTTAATATCTGGAAGTATTCTTTCATCATTGCTTTAAGGTAATTCTTAAATTATCTCTCTTTGAAGTATTTTCTGGGTATTTTATGTCTTGTCTTGTTTTTTCATTCCCTAGACTTCTTTCAATTGCTCTTTAACGTCTCATAGAATCATGTTTATTCTTTCTTCAGTTCTAATTCTTAAGAAATTATTCATTAATAAATGACTTACAAACTTAATTTTAAAACAACAGTATAACCAATTGAGTTTGCTTTTGGTAGTCACACGTAAATAAATGCTTTTTAACAGATAGACAGATAAGATAATATTTTTATTAAATACAAATCTCGTATGAGGCAATGTGCTAAGCACTGGAAATACATATAGAAAGAAGCAAAACATTCTCACTTTTGAATTTCTTTCATTCTAATGGGTGAAATTAGCATAAAAGGCAGAAGTAGAAGTAGTATAGAAAGACAAGTAATTGGCAGATAAGGAAAGCAGGATGTTTCTGAATGCTGGGGGACTTCCCTAAAATTGTGGCCCTGAGGAAGAAGTCACAAACCAACAAAAGAAGTTCCTAAGGTTTAAGTTTTTAAGAGTGGTAATGTGACAAATAAGGAGAAGGTGTTATCTTTTTTTTCCCCTTTAAAACGTTTGGAATATTTGTCCATTCTTTCTTATTCAACTTCACTCTTCTATGATGATGGTAACCATGTACTCAATTCTTCATTTCATTTCTTTTTTTCATTCTGTGATTTCATAACTCTCTCTATATACATCATACTTTTTAGTCTTACTGCATTTGGTTCCATTAAATTAATATAGTACATTTTTTAAAAATTCAGTATGATATTGTTGGATATTTCAGTTGGCTCCAGTTTATTTTAATTACCAAAAATATTGATATGAAAATCTTTGAATAGGTCACTCCATTCATTTATTTGTGCTTAAAGTTTTATGGAATAATCCCAATTTTGTAATTACTGAGTCAAGTAAGATGATTGCTTTTAGAACAATTACTGCATATCACATTGCTTTCCAAAAAGATTCTCTGAGTTTTCAATTCAACTTCCAGTTAAGAATGATTATACTGTTTGTTTGCTTTTAGAAACACTGTCAGGATTGCTTGAATTGCTTTTATTTCATTTAATTATATTTTAAATAATTTGATAGACAGTAAATAACATCTCAATGTTGTCTTAAGTGCTACCTCTTTGATTACTAGCTATCGAGTAATGAATAATTTGTGTTCAGTCTTTTAAAATTATCTTTTCATGTTACCTCATCATTTATTGAATGGATCCTTGATTTTTCAGAATGAATAAAATTTATTATTCATTCTATGTTTATATCCCAAATGAATCATGTAATTTAGACCAAAAATGTTTTTTGCCCTAAAATTTCTAGTTAATTGAGGTACATGATTTTTTGCATTAAATAGCTAGAAAATATCTCCATCATTTATCTCACTTTTGGTATACAGAGAGAGCCAATGAAAATGACTGGTTCCCAGAATATTATAAAAATGTAATGTCCATATATCTTTTTTCTCTCAAGGAACTTTATATACCTTTAAAATAAATACCAGAAACAACTTAGTAGAAATTAAAGTAGTCAGCATTTGACAAATTTGAATGAAATACTTAAAAATATATTAGTAAAGTCCAATAAATATGTAAAATGGAGTCCTGTATTCTCCAAGTGTTGCTTTGAATATTATTATGACAAAGGGAGACCTACTATAGAATTTCACTTGTAATACTCCATTTGATCTCTTTTAATAGCCTTATTAAAGATTAACTCAATGTGTGCATAGAATAGTCCTATACAAATTTTATGTAGATAGATATGTCAGTTATTATTGATATTCTTTAATTCCTTTGTACTAGGTAATATCAATATCTTCTCTGCATACTTGGCCTAGACTAGATAATTTTTTCCTACTTTGTATTTTACACACACATACACAGACAAAATGGTAGATGAACACTATACATATTCTATTCTAGTGCATATTTGTAGTCTGATTCCCAAAGTCTCTGGATTAACACCACCCTTAGTGTCTTAATAATCTTTTCATAGTGCCTATAGACCAAAATAAATAATTGTTCCTTTTATTAACTAGTTAAATTCAAACAATTTAATGAAGATTCATATCCTGATAAGTTAGCAACTCTTAGAAAAATAACACAAGTAATTAAAACAAAAATATGTTTTATCATTCTTAAATAATTACATTTAAGAATATTACATGTGTGCCTATTGGCACAACACAACTTCTGACACCTTGAAATCAGATTGGAAATTACTACCTTCATTTCCTATACCATATTGATTTTTTGTAGAATTTGCTTTTTGTCATGGCACTAGCCCAAAATCTTGCTTTATAAAAATATGACACCTGAAATGAAAATTTTATTATTTTTATTTTTCTACTCTTATGAAGAAAACCAAATCTATTCTTTGGAACTTATATGTCTGAGGAAAAAATCTTTGGAATAATATATATTGGAAAAATATATATGTTTATAGGGAACAACATATATATATATATATATATATATATGTAGAGAGAGATCTGAAAACAAGAAATGTGCAATAATATATATAGATAGATAGATAGAGAAATGTATATCTATCTATCTATCTATAAAGGTTTTGATAGATCTCTAATAATTAATGTACAGTTTTCTGTAGTTTGCTACCAATGAGCTGATCTATACTTATACTTTTCTTCGGCAGTCTTCTTTAATTGCTCTTAAGATCTCAGCAGATCATGAGAACCTGTGGATCATCTTTCTTATGATACCTTGTTTTTCTCCTCAAGAAGTTAGCAGTACCTCCTTGATATTAGCCTACTTAATAACTCTAAACAGAATATACCTACATCCTATCATATGCCATTCTTCAGTTTAACTAGCTAATTTTTATCTTTGCCCTTGACTATGACTTTCCTTTTTTTTCCCCCCATCCTTACTTCAATATCTGCTTCTCTTTGAACAGTCATCTTCAGATTATCTTAGATATAATCTTTGTGGATCCCTCATCTCAATGTTTAATAAGTCTTTTAATATATATGATATTAACCACATCCTAGATTGATGCCATCCAACCACCTTTATGATATGCAGTTCTTAAAATATACTACATTCTTTCTGCTAACATATTTCTTCAGTGCCTCGCCACAACTTGGAGATGATTTTAGCATTCTAAAGTCAATATTATTAACACTATTAACGCTAACAATTTGGAAAATATTCAATGAAATGAATGTAGAGTTTTAGCTAATTTCAGGGAAGTTCATCTCTAGAAATTCAACCTCCAAATAATGAGAATAATTGGTCCTAACTCAGTCAGGACTATCTTTTAAGGCAGTAATGGGCAACCTTTTGAGCGTGGTGTGTCAAAATTTGCCTAAAAATGAGCATAACTCAGGTGTTATGTCACTTTGAGAAAAAAAACATAATTTCATGATATTTACAGTTTAAATAACAAAAATGTATGATTGTAATATATAACTGTATTTAATAAATCAAAATATGTAAATAAATGTATATATTTATATATAATTATAGAATTGTCATCTATAATGCACAGAATGTCTACACTACACTACAGCAAATGTTTCATCCTCGGCATGCAGCCCCATACTTCTTTGTATGCGGCCGCATGCGACGACATATCATTGAAAATGGTGTCATAGGTTTGCCATCATCATTTTAAGGTGTGAAGTGGTTTAATCTGCATCAATAAAGAGAGTATCCAAATTGGTAAAATCATGGAATCTTTGAAATTTTGGAGTTTAATCAGAGTAGCAAAATTAAGAACTTTGCAGATATCTAAAAGTCAGTCAACAGCAGCATAGAACTTTTGATCTTCACTTTTCTTATCCTTAATTTAGATAAAAAACTCTGATTGGTGGGATCATGAACATCAATAATTACTTATTGTTCTCAATTTGATTCATCCATGCTTTAATTATGACAGATTATACTTTATGTTATAAATTAAATTTTATGAGAAATATAATATGTCATTTTAATTGTCAAACTTCTAATTTGAAAAATATATCCTATGGAAACAACATGACAGTTTTAGAATTCAAAGTATGCAGTCAAATGATATTTTAAAATCGTTCTTCAGCTTTTATAAGATTGCAAACAAGTCAAGTAGACTATACTTTCATTCTACCTCATCTTCTTCATAGAATTATTTCTTGGCCTCTATTCATATGCACATTATTTATAATCCTGAAGATTGACTCATTGTTAACTCCCTGAAAATGTTCCCATTTGGCCGATTACTTATAGTTAAGTAGGGATAGACATTTACTTTACAAAAATTTCCATTGTTTCCCATAAAGACATACAAAAATTAGTGTCTTGTATTTTATAGCTATTTATAGTCACAAAGCATTTTGACACTAACCATCTCATTTGATCCTGACAATAGTCTTGTGAGATAAGTAGTGTGAATACAGTGGTTTTCAGCTAAATGTTCAACAACTGGCTCTTTTGGGGAAAAAGAAGAAGGACATTAGATACTTTTAATTTTAATCTTCATTTTTAACATTTTTCCATCACTATATTAATCCTGGAAAATTAGGAAAAAGATAAATCTATCCCTAATTTATAGTATTTACCAAATTCTAATGTTTAAAAGCTCACACAGAAAATTTAACCATCAGCTCTCACAAACAAATATTCTCTTGTAGGGTTTTTATTATCCTCATTTTTTAGATTAAGAAACTGAAACTCATTGAATTATCTGATTTGTTTAAGGTCACAGAAATGTGATGGGACAGGAATATAGATGTTATTACAAAGACCAGCAGGATCTGTAGTCTACCATTTTAATGTGCTGAAAACCAGAGTTGAAGTTAGAAAATAATTATCGAATATTTCAAAAATTAAATTTATATTTCCAAGAAATATTTCTTTGAAAATGAAAACAGTTTTGACTTATATTACTAAAACATTTTTCTTCCACTGTCCAGTGACCCCTTGATCCATATAAATTAAAAAAAAAAGATCTACTGAGTCTCATTTCTTTTTCTATTATCTTTCTTTCCTTGGAAACTAAATACAGAAACCTTCACTTAATATTTTCCCCATTTTTAGTTTTTAGCAAACCTGTTAAAATAGTATTATGGTCTACAATCCCAAGAAAGAAGATTTTAGCTGAGCCTACTGAAACCCAAAACATGACATTATATTGCAGGAGAATTGTACAGACTTTGAGAGACATTACTCTGGACAACTGCTTGTTAACTATTAATGGAACAAGATTTATGAGGAAAAAAAACTGTAAATGTCACAGTAAAACATGGCAAGAACCTCAGTAAGTAACATTGTGAGGAAATAGACTAAAATCTCAGATTATGATGCCTAAATGGCTATATGGAACTTCCTACCCCCTTCTAATGTAATGTATATTATCATTCTAGTTAGTTGAAAAGAAATGGGTACAACTGTACATAATAATACATTAATGACAATTTTGTTAAAATTCGCTTTTAGCAGTAATAGTAACACAATCGTGAATAAACTTTACTCTGTTGTCTACCGATCTCAATGAAACATTAGCCATGCTGCTGCTACACTCTACTTAATTGCAAAGGGCATAAATAATGACATACTAATTAAGCAACTTCCTCAAACAGAACTTAGTCTTTAAAAAGCTGATCAAATGATACCTCAGAATAGACCGATATATTATTAAATATTGTTCATTGCTGTGACAAAAGACAGCAATGAAGTTAAAGTATCGTTAAACATTTGAAATTATCTCACACTCTGAACCTTATAATCAGTTATTTAATAGGTTTCTACTCTTTACCCTTGCCTCCTTGTCTTGTACCCAACTGCATGGATCCCAAATGCCTGTCTTCTCCATTTTATTAATTCTAAATGTCAGGTAGTCTAAATGTGTGTCATCTCTGTTCCTGTTCTCCAAAAGGAGTCACAAAGTTATTCTATGTACACTATGAATCTATACTTTCTGACTTCTACTATAAACTCCCTATAGAAATCTCAGAAGCAGCCATCAGAGAACCTCTTGTCCAACATAGACCATAAGTATCATCTCAACAAGAAATTCAAAGGATTATGGGCACTTGAAGACCTCTAGTGAGAAGGTACTCATTATTGTCCTACATTGAATTCCTATTAGGATTGTTTGGGTAATTAGCAAGTTTTTCCATATAGCAAATTTAAATATACTCTCTACAATTTATATACATTTTATTTAATACTGCCCTCTGGAGCCATGCAGAACTAGGCCATATCTAAGCGCTCTTCATCATCACAGCCTTTCCCTCTGGCTTTTATGAGAAAAGTATCCCTATTCCCTCCAACCCATCATTGGATTATGTGATTTCAAGGACCTTTTCTATATTTCTCATCTTTTTCTAGATACCATCCACCTTATCAAAATTCTTCCTAAAATGTGATATGTAGAGATATAAAAAATATTCCACATCTAATACTAATATGCAAATGTACAATTCCTCTTTATATTTCCTCTCTGTATCACTGGAAAAACAACTGACCAGGACAAAAGATCTAGGAGAGAGAACCTAAGAATTGCCTGGAAGCCATGATCCAAAAGACAATCTGGATATCACATTGAAAAAAACTTACTGGGAAAACTGCGATAATAAGACAAAAAAAAAAACAGAAATTGAAAGAATGCACTTATCACCTTCTGAAAGAAATGCCAAACATAAAAATCCCTTTAATAACTGTTATATTGAAATTCCAGAACCCCCATCAAGGAGAAAATACTGCAAGCAGCTAGAGAAAAAAAAAAAAACAACAATTCAAGTATTATAGAATCACAGTCAGGATTACACAGGACCTAGTAGCTTCTCCATTAAGGGATCAGGAGACATGGACTACAAGAAAAAGGATCTAGGTCTAAAAACAAAAATCACTTACTCAGTGAAACTAAGCATAATTACCCAGGTGAAGTATTGGATTTCCAAGCACTCCTGAAAAACTGAACAGAACTAAAAATAAAATTCTATGATTCAATTTGACACTCAAGAGAAGCATAGAAAAAGGTGTATTGTATTGTATATATAAGCTTTTTTATGGTGACAAAGACCTGGAACCTGAAAGTATGTCTAATGCTGAACAATTTGCAGTGTCTGCTCATAATGGAACACTACTCTACCATAAGAAATGACAAACAAGATGATCATAAAAAAACCTGGGAAGATTTCTATGAAATGATGGAAAGTGAAGTGAGCAGACCCAGGAGAACAGTCTACACAGCAATAACAATAAAGTATGATGATCAACTGTGAATGCCTTAACTATTATCAGACCCCAAGAAGACAAATGATTTTCCAAGGTGGAATCCCAGACCTCTTACTTAAACTGTTTAATGTCTCAAGTTCAATTCAACAAGATTCATTAAATATTTAATAGGTATAAGGAATTATGCTAGATGTTGTAGATACAAAGACAAAAGCAAAGCTCCCAAGGAGCATAAGTTATTTTGATTCAACATTCTTCTGCTTCATCCATTATCTTATTCTATTCATTTTCTCTCTCATGTCAGCATTAAGTAATTTGTAAGTTTTCTTCTACTGGCTCCTTTCCTAACTTCAATTATTCTCAGTTCTCTTTTATTCTAAACATACACACACACACACACACACACACACACACATCTCTGACTATCAATGTATCTATATGTCTATCTATGTATCTATGTCTGTTTGTCTGTATCTATGTGTCTATCTACCTATCTACCTATCTTCTGCCTGTCTGTCTGTCTGTCTCTACATATATATATATATATATATATATATATATATATATCTTGAGCCTTTAAACTCCTTAACTTGTTATCCTAAATCTATTTCTCCTTTCACTGCTAAACTTCTTGAAATAACAGTCTATACCCACTCTTTCCTCATTTCCCAATTATTCTCTGGGCAATATTCTTCACAATTCTACATTATAGAAACTATTTCCTTTAATCATTTTTTTTATTTTAAATTTTTATTTTTCCCTTTTTGTTCAACCCCTCCCTTTGCCCTCCTCTTCCCTGCTCTCCTCTCCTCTCCTTTCCCATCCTCTCCTCCTTTCTCCTTTGCTCTCTTCTCCTCTCCCTTTCTGTCCTCCCCTCCTCTCCTCTCGTTATATCTCCTCTCTTTCCCTCGCCTCACTTCTCCTCTCCTCATTTCTCCTCTCCTCTCTTCTTTTCCTCTCCCCCCTCTCCCTTCCTCTTCCCTCCTTTCCTTTCCCCTACCCTCTTCTCTTCATTTCCTTATTTTGCACAGGCTGAACATAAATAGGATTACTTAGGGTCCCAATCCTTTTCTGATGACCATGGTAAGTTTGAAGTGCTGTATTCCCACCCTGGGCCAGCTCCTCCTCTTTAATTATCCTATTGCTCTCTCCATATTCTATGATCTCATTAGCTTTAAAGCTAAAATTAGTTCAGACACCCCAAACTCTCAAGGTCAAGAAATCTGCCAGTCTCGTTCTTACAAGTAGCAGAGATCTTAGACAGATACAACCATACCTGATCTCAATGTCTTTCAACAGATGAGTTACAATAACTGTTCCTTAGTGCTCGCTCTCCTTAGTACTTTTGCATCATTTGACCCTTGCTGACTTTCCCTTCTGGATACACTTTCTCCCTTTTGTTTTTGTGATATTGTTTTCCCTTGGTTCTATTCTGTTTATTCTCACTCTAGATGGTTCACTGCTACTAATTTAGTTCCCTTTTCTTGTTCAAACGTGTACTTTCTGTTCTCAATGGGAATGTTCCCTAAAACTCCATCCTGGGCCACTTTCTCTCTGCTCTCTCCTTTAGAGATTCCATGCACTGAAAAGGTTTAAATCATCATTTCTAAGTAGAAAACTCCCAAATCTCAATATCTTTGTCCAATATGTTCTGTGATAACTTCAAAGTGCTAGAAGAGATCTCAAAGTTCATCAAATCTCATTCTTTCATTTAAGTAGAGGTGCACCAGCTCCAAAAACTCATAAGCTATTTTGAAATTATTATCAGAGTAAAACACTTCAAAAATCTACCTTCTCTATAAATCATAGGTCAAAATAATTTTGGTTGATTATTTAGACTTTTGAAAGTGTTAATAATGCAGATAAAACTTAAAAGTATATGTACATATTTTCCAATAGATCCTACTATTATTGATATATTATCATTGCTTGAACTCAGCAGGACTATATAGTAGAAAGCTCAGGAAAGGAAGTCATGACTAGACAGCAGGTCTGGTGAATGGTGACAATAATTAATAATAGCAAAAAAATAACTGGCATTTTTACAATGCTTTAAGGTGTGCAAGGTAGCATATATCTACTATATCATTTCAACCTCACAGAACCCTGCCTATGCCTAAATAGTTAGGTAATGAAAATCAAGTCCAGGGAGTATGTGATTTAAGTACACCAAATTGAGAATTAATTGATAAAATAGAAATAATGTTATAGTTTCCTGACTCCTCAAAAAGAGTTATTTGCAGCATTCAATGAGGCCTCATTTCCTAAAAATCAGAAATTTCCAAATATTTTTATTTTAATTACTACTTTAGAAATGAACAAATCAACAAGTTTTGTACTTGTTGATACTGTAAAGTAGAATGAAATATCAAAGTACCTCATTTCTTTTTCAAAACAATGAAAAGCATATCAAATAAATAAATCATTTTACATATGTTATCTAATATACACCTAATTATCTCAATTTTATAAATAAGGAAAATGAGGCTTAGAAAAGCCACTTACTCAAATTCATACAGGTTTTAATTGGCAGAGGTGATACTTAATGGTCTTCTGACATTAAAATTACTACTTTTCTTGACGTTTAATAGTAAATATAGAACAATATGAAGTATAAAGTAATGTGAATTGAGACCCCTTTGGTTCACTGCTATGGATCTGATCATGGCAATATGAGGAATTCATAATTTTCCTTAAGTATTGATGCATTTATTTCAGAATTCTTTTCTTTTAAACAGTTTCACATATACACATCTGCAGGTTTCTTACATTTTAATGTTATACTATGAGAGGGAGAGGGGGGGAGAGAGAGAGAGAGAGAGCCCAAATGTGAGTAATTAAGGTTTCTATAGAAAGATGTTAAGTTTTTTGTCAATCTTCATTTCTACATATTAATTTTATCTTTTAAAATTTGCTTAAATTAATGTTATATATTGATCTTCACACAAAAGAAGTAAATGCATGTTCATGTTGGTGTTACTTTGAAAAAAGAGATTTTAGTCAGGTCATAAAAATTATATAATGACTGCAACCATATGGGGTGGTAGTAAGGGAGTGGCATTATTATCTAATGTGAAGAAGTCAATGAACCAGATCAAAGTCCTCTCAACTTCTAATGGTTTTTTGAGTGGTCTATAACTTTTTTTCTGGGACCCTATAAAAACAAAGTTGCTATAAAAATCCCTGGATCAACTCAGATTATTTGACATCCCTCACACAAATGCTTGTTTCTTTTCAGCATGCCTTCCTTCTTACCAATTAATAGTATCAATTTAGCTTCTGACCATAGAATACTAGGGAGTTAAAGTTTAGTGTTTCCTCCATTATGTATCTGCTTCATTTGATAATAGGAGATTTACTCACACCGAGTATCTGTCAGTTTTTGATGATGAGAATCTGCTCATATGTGTCTAATAATAGATCATACTAACATTTTTCTAGGTCTTAATGTGAAAGTGTATTTGCTTAGTATCATACTGATAGAATATTTATAAAATATAATGTCATTGCAAAAGATTGTGTAAAAACACATTTTCCATGTCTAAAAGGAGAATAATTTTCTTAGTCAACCATCAAACCCCATGTGAAACTCATTCACTGATGGATTGTGCATGTTAATAGGGTTGCAAGCTATTAACTTCTATTTTTTCCCTATTGTCAGTTTGTTTTTGCTTGAAATTCTGTCCCTCCATAAAAGTCCTTTTTTTTCTTTTTTTTCCTCAAAAAGAAATGTTTGCCTTTTGCTTCATGAGAAGATTGAAGTGGTAAACTAGTTTGTAAAAAGAAAGGAGTAAACCTTTTCTCTGAACCTAAAATAAACCTTCAATATACTTTCTGGGGAAGAACAAAGCTCAAACAGATAATTTAAAAATGTGTTTGGAGGTGCAACTCCATAGCTCTTAATTTGGCCTAGATTTGGAAGAACGAAATGGGGAAAGCTAAGAGAAAAGCTTCTCTAGAATTTGTTATCTCATTCATTGTAGCGAAGCTGAAATTCTTATAAATGTAGCTTATCACACAAATATATTTCTGTATCTAAGAATTAAGAGATTTAGATAACTTCCCACACTGTCATAAAGAAAAAAAAAAGGTACTCAAATGGTGTCAAACTGCTGGCATTCTGAGAAAGAATGAAGAGACTTAAAGGACTCTTGAGAGTGATTGCCTTTTTCCTGACTCCCCAGAGAAATTAAAGAACTATGAACAGTGTTTAAGCATCGGTTGCCATTTTTACACTGGGTTTTAATTAAAAAGATCCCATGGGTTTTCAGTTACTCTTTATAAACTACTACAGAGCAGAGGACCAAAAGGGCTTTGCTAGATTTAGAATGTTGTTTTATTTGAGGAAACCTAGATCCCAATTTGAATATTTCTTAGTGCCATATAATTATTTCCAGGCCTATGGTAGTACAGAATTCCCAAACAAGGTTCTATATACATTTCTATTACTTTAAATCCTTTATTTCAATATATATTTAATTTTTATGAATAATATGAAATGTTTAAAATCTCAAGTTTTATTACTTTAATAAATTTGGAGGGTAGATAAATAAATATGTCATGTCTTATACCCAAGGTACACAGGCTTTACTTCCTATAAATTCTTAATATCAGTTTATCTGGGCCCCTTGCCAAATTATTTAAGTCTTTAAATATTTACTAGGTGTTTAAAATATATTAAGGTATACACTGCTGGTATATTGTTCTAAACTTCTTAGCAGAATACTTGTCAAAATAGTCAGCTCTTTTAAAAGTCCATATATTAACTGTTTTCCAACATTTATCACTTGATATTTTTGACATTTTCAATGATCTGTTCAGTTTGAAATGAAACCTGAGTTCTTTAATTTGCATTAATTTTATTATTAGCAATTTGGGAAATTTTTTTCTCATGAGACTGTTGATAGTTTGAATTTCTTCTTTTTAAAATTTGTTGGTTTATTTCTTTTCACTATTTACAACTGGAGTAGTGGTTCTTATTCAAAAAAATCTCAATCAGTTCTTTATGTAGCTGGGAAATAAGACCATAATGAGAGAAATCTGATGGAAAATCATTTCATGTCACCTATTCCAAGTTGTGTTCTTATGTATGTTTAATAACTGGATATATATATATATATATATATATATACACACACACATATGCACATAAGTATGCACATACACATATATATCCAATTATACATATAATATTACATGTTATTTATATTTCATATATGTATATATAAACATTTCTCTATCATCTTTTTAAGTTCAAACAATCTACAAAATAATTGCTGCTTTCTGAGGAGAAATTACATTGAAAAATTAACAATTGTTTCTTCCTAACTGGCACAGCTAAAGTCAGCCCAACTAGCCCTTACTACTCTTCTGCCTTATAACAAATACTCAGTATTGATTCTAAGACAGAAGGTAAGGGTTTACAAATTAAATAGGGGTTAGCTAGGAGGCCCAGTGGATTGAGAGCAGGGCCTACAGATGGGAAGTCCTGGGTTCAAATTTGACCTCAGATACTTCCTAGCTGTATGACTCTAGGCAAGTAACTTAACCTCCATTGTATAGCCCTTACTGATCTTCTGAACCAATACCCAGTATTGATTTTAGGACAGAAGGTAAGGTTTTACAAAAAAAATAAATAAAGTAAGCCTGATTCTTACTGTTTTCCTTTTACTTTTAGTGGCTCTGGTTTTGTTCCTGAAATATTCTTAATTTAGATATTCTAATGTGCCCACATTTTATCTATTGTTATCTTTTCTATATCTCATTTGGTCATGAAAATTCCCCTATCAATAACCATGCTACACCCATCTCTAGATTATTGACTGAGGATACAGAATAAGAAACTTCTAAAAATGGTCAATAGTGGAATTTAATATATTTACAAGAATTTTGTTTCCTTTTTTTTAGCAGAGCATCACTAGGTGGGAGGGAGTTAAATTAAAAACAACTTTAAAAATTGGAATAAAAATAATTTTTCAAATGTATTAAATTCAAAAAGTACCTTGAATGATGGTTTTAAGGGGAAAATACCTTTTAAAAGTTGTATTGCCTCAAAAATGCTTTAGTATTTTTGTGTGTAATGAAAGCTATCTTACAAAAAATGAGTGCTATCTCCCAGGCTCTCATTATGTTTATATTTTTATCATCATTATTTGTATATGTGTCTTATTCTCTTATTATGTTGTAAAGCCTTTTTAGGGCAAGGGCCATTTCATATTTTATTTACCAGACTCATTGACTAGTAGGTACCCTAAATATAGTATTTCCTTATTTTTAGACATTCATACAGTTATTAATATTCATTTTCTGACATTTTACAATTCATGTTCTCTTCCCACTCCTCCACTCTCCCCTCCCCAAGAAGGCAAATAATATGACATCAATTGGACATATATTGTCATATAAATCATTCACAGTAGATCATCATGCATTTTTGTTGTTACAGGGTGTAATGTTCTCCTAGTTCTGCTTATTTCATTTTACATAATTTCATATAGGTCTCTCTAGTTTTGTTTTTTTTGCATTCATCTAATTTGTCATTTCTTTTGGCATAACAGTTTTACATTGCAAGCATATACCACAACTTCTCAAGCCATTCCCAAATTGATGGCCATATTTTCAGTTTCTAGTTCTTTTCCACCACAAAAAGTTGCAATAAGTATTTTTGTAAAAGTAGATTTTTCCCCCTATCTTAAATTTCTTTGGTATACAGACCTAGAAATGGTTTGCTGGATAAAAGGATATACGAAATTTGATAGAGCCTTTGTCATTATATTAGTTCAAAGTTCATCACCACTCTATATTTATTCCATTGTGTCCACATCCCCTCTAGCATTTATCATTTTCCATTTTTGTCTTGTTGGTCAGTCTGGTGAGTGTGAAGTGGCACCTCTGAATGGTAATATTTCCTTTTTAAATTTTTATGTAAAAGAACTGAATTGTAACCTTTTATGAAGGGTTAATGAATCCCGCTTTAGGGGAAGATATATGATTTTCACCAAGATGTGAATCTAGCCAAGATAACTGATATATTGAATGACAGATTCCAAATGCAAAATGGTATAGACAATCTGAAATGATATGATAAAACCAATAAGAACAAATTTAATAACAAAATTATACCTTTTGTTTCAAGTACAAGAGCAAAAGTACAGAATAGAGAAAGCATGTTTAAAAAGCAGTTTATGTGGGAAAGACTTGTGGATTTTAATAGCCCACGCCTACAATTACAATATATGTTAACCATATAATGTGCCAGCTGAAATAAGATAATGTGAACGAAGAACTCATTGAAAGAAGTATCCTATTCAAAGCAAGGACAATGAACAATGCACTGATCATACCAGCTGTTGAATATGATATTAAGTTCTACGCAACACATTTTATGCTTAGTTGATGCCTTTGGTTGATTGATTGATTCAATAGAGATTTAAATATATTCACATTTGACAGATGCTATAATTCATAATGTACTCATATAATAAATGCAGGTAACAAAAGTATGAGTTTATGGATCATCATTTTAGAAATTGAAAATTGGAATTGTGGTGTATGATCTGTTCCTTAATACTTACAAAAGCAGAAAATTATCTCTTGCAATCTATACCTATTAGTCCTACTCTCCTGGGAAAAAAATGTAGAATATTTTTTTATTCCTATATAGTGGGGAATAAAAGCACAGAATTGGAGACAAAAATTTGGTGTTCAAATTCTTACCTATGTACTATAGGCAAGACATTTAAACTCTTTTTTATCTTTATACAACTATAAAATGAAAGAGTTGGATTAGATAGTTTTTTGGATCAACTCCCAGAGATTTTATCAATGTTCTCTTATCTTAAATTTGACATAACTTTATAAACTTAAAGACTACTTTGTAGCCTCAGATACATCCCTCTTAATTGTTTTTTCTCTAGACTAGACTAATAAAATTATTTTAATTCATCTCTATCAGATGTGATTCTGAGGTTTTTAAGTATTCTATTTCATCCTCAGATAATCAATACTCTTCCTAAAATGTGGTACCCATAAAGGAACATTATTTTCCAAATGTAAGGTAACCAAGATAGATCAGAATATAACTATTGCCTCACTCGTCCTGTATACTATTCTCCTCTTGTAGCCTCTGATATTCTTTCTGTCATATTTATTTGATTTCTCAAATTAAGTTTAAAATGTACAAAAAACCAAAGAACTTCTTCATATTTACTGTTGTCTAGCCTTGCCAATTCAATCATGAATTTAAGTTAATTTTTGAACAAAAGTGTAAGGCTTTTAATGTATTTCAATTTGATCTTATTATATTGGGTTCAAAGTTCTAGACTAGTGACATCTTGTGGAATTATGATGAGCATTCTATCACTGGATCATCTAAAATGGAAAAGCATGCCATCTATGCCTTCCCTCAAGCTGTTGATAAAAATAAAAATGCTAAATGCATGTCCCCAGGGATATTCCACTGAAGATCTTCAGATCTTGCTATCCAGCCTGTACTTAATCAACCTAAATGAACTACTATTTCTTGCATAACACATCATCTTTTTCAAAAGGATAGAATAGGATATTTTGAAAGTACATTATTTAAACCAAAGTAAAATTATTTTAAATCATGGATTCTTGACCATTTTTGGTCCTGAATCCTTCTGGCAATCTGATGAAGCCTATGGATCCCTTCTCAAAGTAACATTTTAAAATATATAAAATAAAATGCACAAGATTACAAGGAAAACAATTTATATAGAAATATAGTTATCAGTGTTTCAAAATTTATAAATCTCACAAAAATTTCACTTAATTTGACAATTTAAGATCCTTATTTCAATTTAGTTTAAAAAATTCAATTTAGTTAAAAAACCTGTTTGGCAAGTTAGCTTAGTGATCAATTCCATTTTTTAAAACATTCACTGACTATCCTCTTAATAACATATTGTAGATTTTCCCCCAGAATTATTACGTTCTCCTCATTGATTTGTAATTCATAGCCACCATTCTCTTTCTCTTTTTGGAAGAACAAGAAAATGACACACAGGCCCATATTTAGTTTTAATTTCCTCTTAATAAAACACTGTTTCTTTAGTTATAAAGAAAGGAGTATACTTTGGTACATTTAGCATAAATTTAACTAATTTAGCTAACTCTTGTGGTAATAATTAATGAATTATTTGTGCAGGCAAAGTAACATTCTTAATATGTTCTTGTTTCTCTTATAGATCCTCAGCTTCACCAGGATTCAGTGAAATATTAGCACCTAGAACACCGTGTTGGCCAATTTCAACCAACAATCTACTTTAAGGCATCCTATAAAGTTTATACTTTTATAGCATGTATCAACTTTTTAACTGACCTTGTGTTTTATGTGAATGAAGTACAATGGTTATGTGTCAGATAACACTGTTGTAACTTTGTGAAGCTTAGCTGAATTAAATGATGATCCATAATTAAAGATAAGATTTAACAATTGGCATGTCAAAAATATCTGAAATAGAGTTGTAATTATAGAAGTCCTGATTTGCAATAAGACCAGAAGTGCCTAACATGTTTTGGAGAAGGATCATAGCATAACCAACTAGTACTTCCTACCAAAAAAATTTGCAAATTCGACAAAGATTCTTCAAGATTTACTAATGTTTTCACATAGAAAAGAAGGTGTATTTACCAGATATCATTTAATATGTACTTTACTTCTTTACAAACTTTCCCGAAAGAATCAATTCCAGAACATTTAAAGTGGCTTCTGGCTAGTATATCCATGTGTAAATTCTTCCCAGATATGTTGCTTGCATCACAATTGAGATAAGATGAAACCTTCTTTTGGAATAATGGTACCTCTTTTCTCTATAAAACATTTATAGGCAAAAACATTTGTGAAAAGTTCTACTGATGAATAACTTCAGTCCTACAGGTAGTGTTTCTGCCAACCACCCATAAAGATTCAGACCAATCCGTGATTCCATGAAGCAAAGAATGCTATTTCTTTAAAGGAATCATGGAATAGGATTTTAGATTCACTGTGGGTGACATGACATAATCAGGTAAAATATTGCTCTTTTAAACCTTGTAGATATAAGCACTTAGGGGAAATATTTATTACATATGTAATGACATAGAATTCATTGATGTAAGTAGGAAGACATATTAAAGATTATCTAGTACAAGTTTCTTATTTCATAGATATAAAAGCTGAGTTTCAATGAGAACAAAAAATAAATTTGTGAGTCTAAGAACAAATGACACTAGCCTACAGAATAAAAAAACCTTATTTATAGAATTTTCTCATTCCATATTAAATACCCACACTGGAAATTTAATAATCTTCTCTCTAGTTATTGGGAGCTAACTTGTCAATGGATATGGGTAAATCTGTGCATATTGATATTCTCTCTCTCTCTCTCTCTCTCTCTCTCTCTCTCTCTCTCTCTCTCTCTCTCATTTTGATGTCCATTTTGAATTGATGTAGTATCTCCTAAAACTTTTCCATGAGTACATCTCCCCTAGGGTTCCCATCAATAGGGCATCATTGAAGAATGAAACTATGCTTAGATGTACTACTCTGGTCTATTCCCATCTCTAATCATAGGTGAATTCAAAATACAGAAAGTGAAAAGGATCACATAACTATGTAACATTAAAGCCCCCAAGAGACATTTTAAGTAGTAGATTAATAGAATCTTAAATCTGGAAGAACTTTTGTAGATAATTTATTTTTATCTCTTCATTTTATAGATGAGAAAATAGTACTTTTAGCTGAAGTAATTTTCTAAACACAACAAAACAAATCTGTGGTAAATTCTGTTAGATGTCAAGCCTAAATGAAACAAAGGTTTCATTCCCTTTCTTATCAAAATCCTTCCAGCTACTGATAACTGCCTCTCCAATGATTTTTCTCTGATTTAGGCATCAAATGGTTCCAGCGTATGGAGAGATGGACCTGAGGTTAAGAAGATTTCTCTTCAATTCTAACTTTGCAACTAACTAATTGTATAATTATGAGCAAATCATGCAATTTCTCTGAACCTCAGTTTCCTCAACTATAAAAAGCAAATATTGGAGAGATAGTCTCAGAAGTCTCTTTCAGTTCCCCAGCTATCATCCTATTATTGTCCCTGACTAAAACTCATATTTAATTTCTGGAATTTCCTTATAGCAATTTCTCCAAAATAATCCTTAACCCCACAGCCTACTTTGTATTATTCTTACTTACATATACTATATCCTATTATTAGTTTCTTAGTTCCTTGAAAACAGGGACTGGGCCATTAGTCTATCAAACTAAGCAGCTAGTCAGTGCCTTGCCTATCATAGGCAATTAATCAATGTTTGCTGAATCATTCCTGAAAAGGAGTGGCTTCATAGACTATTTCAAAGCAATTGTTGCTTTGAAATAGGTTTATATAATATTAAAAGTATTTTCCAACACACTAAGGATTCCTTCTAAAAATGTTTCAGTGAGAATTTGGTTCTTTCAGCGGGCCATAGTTTGAGAGAAACAGATAGGGAAACAGACAGATAGAGACAAAGAAAAAAGACTCAGAGAGACAGAGATGCAAAGACAAAGACAGATATGTGAGACAGAGAAACTAAGACACAGACACACAGAGATAGAGACAGAGAGATAGACAGACAACATTGAGATATGGAACCCCAAGATAGACAGAAAGATAGAGACTGAAAGAGATAGAAATCAAGAAAGAGCTAAAATAAGCAGATAGATACAGAGGGACAGAAATAGGTATAAACAGAGGGAGAGGGGAAAGAGAGACAGGCAGACATAAAGAGACAGAAAGACAGAGTCTGTCAGAAAGAAAGACATTGTTTTCTGGTCTAAAAGGTGGTAGGAGAGGGGGAAAGACTAGTTACCTGAATGCTTGACCAATATCTGCCTAGCTCACAGAAGGATTTTTTTTTAAATTATAGTGTGTGAGCTGATTAAAACTGGGATGAAAGTACAAGGAGATATATTACACATAACTATTATGCTGTTGGCAGAGAGAACTAATAGATCTTTTTTTTTTTTTCAATTCAATAACAGGATGGCAGTGAGTCCCTGTCCATTTGGATAGGAGCCTCTGTTGTTCCATTGGCCGTGATCCTTCCCAATTCCACGGAGCCAGATGAAATGAATGATTTGTATTTTGGGAAGAAATAGCTCGACATTTCCTCAATTCTGTCATAATTCAATTTTCCATGCTGGCTGCTACAGTTGACTTCAGACTCATGGTGCACTGCAACATATGGAAGCATGATTGGAATGGGCAAAGGTAGTCTTCTAATGGTAAACAAAGAAACAAAAACACCCAACCAACAGTCAGAAAAATTAATAAATGTTGGTAAATGCTTGGGTAGTCGAGCTTCTCAGAATATCTGAAGGAATCCTGGTCTTGTTTCTCACATTACGCTAAGCATATTAATTTACACCATTGTACTGAATTAAATATAATTGCAACTAGAAATTCTTAAAATTAAGCTTCTAAATTTCCTGTGGTCTGCTAATTTCTTCATATCATACCCCCCAAACAAAACAAGTAAAATGTGATAATCCCAGCAGAACGCAAAACCTAATTATTTCTGAAAAGCAATTCCAAAATAAAACAAGAGAAGCCAATTTCATCAATGTGATGGGAGCAAGAATTCTCTTTCCCATCTTCTTCACCCAAATAGGGATTCAGATTTGTGGAAACAGACAGTTCACTAGAAACCAAATACACTTCCATGTTTATCAAGTTAATTTGTTCAGACCAAGAAATCTGCTAACCGCCTTTCTCTTTCCAGTCTTAAACACATCATTAACTTTTCTTTCATTTTTGTTTCCTCAATACTCAATAGGAAGATAACAATTTTCCTTTTCATTGAATGCAAGGAAAACAAAGAAGAATATGGACATTTGAATAGAAGGGAATTTTTTTTACTTTCCTTTAGTTTGATATTTTATTTCTTCTGGACATTAAACATTAGGAAATATCCAAAGTAATAAATTTCATCTTGGATTTTCCTGCTAAATCAAACATAGTATTACCTAATATAATTAGTACTCTCTATTTTATGCTCTTTATGCAATTTTACATGATTTTATTTTTTTTACTGATCAAATTAGATAAATATATAGGGCTTGGCACTGTACCTGTACCTAGCATAAATGCTTATTTCCTTCCCTTCCTCACTGAATTTTTCTTTGATGACTAATCATGTCACTAAGTTGACCCAGGATGGTTGTGGGATATGCCTGTGCAACATAAGTCATTTTTTAAGGCTAAGCAAGTTCTAAAGTACTGGTTTAAAAACAAATTGTGTACCTTTCATTCTAAAACAAGCCAGGCTGAGTCTATAGAGATTTACTTCAAGTTTGGATTCCAGAAGATTAAATCATTAAATCATAAGGTTTACTATAACAAAGGCATGGAGGTGGGAGTTCCAATCTTCATAGGTGAAGAAAGTACAATTCTCACATTGATAGATGTTCTGCAGCGTTGAAGAAAAAGAGTATTCTATTTAATGGGAGATTTATCAGTGTGATTTTAACAAAAACTGAAGGTCTACAAAGAGCAAAAAGACAGAATATTTTCCATGAAGACAAGGAACTTTGCCAAAGTTTCTTCCTGTTAACTTCTACACATCCTCAGCTCTAAGGTAATTGGTCAACTCTTGGCAGGAGATGGTGGAAGTCTCTCCTCCCCTCAGGAAACTATCCAAGTTCCTTAGGATTGTTTGTTTCAGTTTATTTAATTTCACTTCCCTTAAAAATCTTATGCTAGATTCTACATAAGAATCTCATACAGATTAATGCCAGGGACAATAGTATAAATTCAGTCTATATTCAGAGCTATGAAGTGCATTGGCATGACAAAAATCAGGACGACTTGGTATCTTCAATATCTAACAAAGCTCTGAGCATTCCACAGACCCTATTTCAGGAGAAGTCTTCACACATTTGAGGCAGATAACTCTCTAATTCACTGATGGGTTTGAGGACCACCAATTACCCTCAACCTAATTTAGCCTGACTGCCATGACTGCTTTACTGGGGCTTGGCTGTTGTTCATGCTACAGTTTCTCTGAGCCACATTTGAGAGTTGGGTGAAAGGTGAATATGGTTAATGGCCCCAAAAAAGAGCTTGGTGAGTTGGCAACCCCTCACACCAGAGGTACTAATTCTCTCAGAACACTATAAAGATAGATAGATAGATAGATAGATAGATAGATAGATAGATAGATAGATAGATAGATAGATAGATAGACATAAATAGATATCTATCTGCATTTAGATATCTAGATATAGATATAGGTATATATCCTTGAGTATACAAATATATTCTCTCTCATATATACATAAAGATACACACATGTGTGTCTATAACATGCATAAATATATGTGAATGTTTATAAATATTCTACATGAATTTTATATTCTTTGATGCAGTAAATAGTACATAAATTATCAAAACATACAATAATATAACAAATTATACAAATTATAAATTACATATAATATAAATGTAATATGTTATCTAAATTATTTAGATATCATATAATTCACACATACACATTTTCAAGCAGTAAACATCCTTCTTCTCTCTTAACTCCTACTCCCATCTCCAAAGGTGAAAGGAACAAGAAGTTATATATTGCCTGCTATGTGCTAAATAATATCATATTGTCACTCAACCCTCACATTAATCTGAGTAGTTGGGGACTATTATTATCTCCATTTTACAGTTGACAGTTGAGGAAATCAACACAAGCAGAGGAAGTGACTTGTTCATTGTCACGGAGCTAGTGAGGATCTGAAGCTAGATTTGAACTCAGATCTTCCTGATTTCTGGCCCAGTGCTTTATCCACTGTGCAAGCTTTTGCTTCTATTTCTTCTTTAAGATTGAATTAAAAAAACAAAATTCTTAATATATATGACAAAGGATAATAAAATTCATCATTGACTATGTCCAGAGAAACAAATCTCTCATTCTATGTTATTAGGAGGTGAATGGTATATGTTATCATCAGTACTCTGGAATTGTAGTTGATATTGCATGGATTGGATCTCCTAATTCTTTCACACTTGTTTGTCTTTGCTATATGATTGCCTCTTGGTAAATTGTCTAGGTTTTGTTTACTTCAATCTGCATCAGTTAATATGTCTTCCCAGTTTTCTCTGAAACAATACTTTTAATTGTTTTTTTCCCTAGAATAATGGGATATACAGAGTATTCAGTGAATGCTAATATCTCTGTTGTGGGGATTTGATGAGCCCTTTACATGGCTGCTTTTCTCCTTTGGTGTCCATCTAGCATCTCCACTGTGGCTCCAAAAAGCTATAGCATATGTAGGGACCGTAGCCCCAGAAACCAACCAATAGTCCTGAAACCGATTTGAATTAGAGTACCAATTTAAGATGAGTAAGTACATTACTATGCCGTATCATTATCATCTATAAAATCTTGGTAATAATACATTTGTCAGTCAACAAGCACTAGTCAAACATCTAAGCTGGCTAGCAGGAAATAGTTTTTGAAATGTGATAATACGATTACTAATATTCAAAGCGAATACAATACTACAATATAATTGGAGCAGAGAAGATTAAAATTCATGAGATAATGAATAGAGGAGTACCTAAAAACAATGTTATTTGAATGTAATGCAACAATATTATACAATATTAAATAAATATCAGGAATTCAGAAAAAGTTCAGAAGTCTTACATTAACTGAAACAAAGCAAAGAATCCCAAATCAAGAGAAAACATATATAATAACAAAACAAAGTATTGAAAAAAAACTTTAAAATGCAGCTGATGTGATATATATGCACATATATGTATTTTAAAACCTTTACCTTCTATTTTAGAATCAATACTGTGTATTGGTTCTAAAGCAGAAGAGTGGGGAGGGCTAGGCAATGGAGGTTAAGTGATTTTCCCAGGGTCACACACCTAGGAAATGTCTGAGGCTAGATTTGAACCCAGGACCTACCATCTCTGGGCCAAGATCTCAATCCACTGAGCCACCCAGATGCCCCCTGATGTGATATTTAAGCATAATTATTGGTTCCATGGGGCAGATGATGAAGTATGCTTCTCTCTTATTAGCAATTATAGAAAGGGGCTCATAGCTATTGAATGTGGCATATGCTGATAGATTCTATCCCTGTTTCAACTGCTTTTGGCTCATATTTGGTAACAAGGAGAGGGTCTGTGTTGGGAGATGGTATATATGGCAATAACTGATTTAAAAACAAAGGCCTAAATTTTTTTGAAAAAGAAAGCAAATTTTTTGAAATAGCATATAATTAGTGACTTCTAAAAACAGAGGGAAATTGCTTTGTAAAGGAGGAGTGTTGGGGTAAAATACATTCCCAGTTGCTGAATATAGCTATTCTGAGGCGTAAGTGTAATTATGATATGAACAGTGGATAATTGTCCATCATTTAATTCAGAAAGATCTATATTTAAACTCAACCTTTGATATATACATATATTATCTGAGTGACAATGTACAAGTGTACTCACCTCTTAGCATCTAAGACAGCTTTCTAAAATTGTAAACTTCAGATGATGTGATGATTTTCATTGCTGTGGAGATTTTCTACTTTGGCAGTTCTTCAGATGGGGAAAAAAACAAAGGTATGCTTCCTTATTCTGAAAGGCAAGAAGGCAGGAGAGCAAAGGCAAGGAAAGGAAAGGTAGGAAAGGAAAGGAAAAGAGAAAGGAAAGGAGAAAGGAAAGGAGAAAGGAAAGGAAGGGAAAGGAAAGGAAAGGAAAGGAAAAGAGAAAGGAAAGGAGAAAGGAAAGGAAGGGAAAGGAAAGGAAAGGAAAGGAA